>NC_091937.1:15654607-15902107 GCF_041260155.1 Ptychodera flava
CTGACTGACCAGTGTAAGGAAAGCTGTTCCCAGATCGATGCCAGACTAAGCTTGCATGGCAGTTAAATGGCGACCTTTAAGTTATTGAAGTGACCTTTCTGAGAGATTTATGATTTGTTCACAGGAAATTTTGGACCGAACAGGGTATACTCTTGATGTCACAACAGGACAAAGGAAATATGGTGGACCTCCACCTGATTGGACAGGGTCTCCACCTGCAGGGGAAGCAGAGGTAAGAAAATGTTTATGGAAGAGTGGTCAAGTTCATTATTATGAGAGATGGAAATCTGATCAACATTATTTGCTTCACTAGAATTTAATCTAGTATGGCTGACATTGAGCTTGAGAAATAGTGTACCTGTGGGTGAGATAAGTATCCTTGGTTTGTACAACCCTGGAAAGTCCCTGATGCTACCTGGAAAATGGTATTTTAGACTGCAAAAAACTTGAATATTGCTTGAAAAGTTCTTGATTTCTAGTGACTTTGAGTGTATTGACCAAGAGTACTGTACTTGCAAACGATTACGTATTAAAACCTGGTGATGACAATAGAGCAGTGTTCTCCCTAGGATCAAGGGCAAGCATGTCGGAAATTTGCATAAAATTTACATAATTAATTTGCATACATTAACATATATTTAAACACATACACACATAAAACAGTCGCGTTTTATTTACTTACACACACTGCTGCATGAACATACATATCAGGGGAATAAACAATTTAGTTTACAGGTAGCACCATGAATTCATACATGAAAACTGAACGGTCACATCTTGGTTTCTTCAGCAATCCAACTTCAGTTGGAAAAATTCAACTCGTACGCTCATTGCATGGAGAAACGTTTGCGATGAAACATTGCGTCACTTGTTTACGAAATTATACAGAGCAACGAAGCCACACAATCAGGGCTGTGTACCCCAGCGAGTTTTTGAGCACATGATTACGGTCACGGTCCCAATGAATAGAGGGACTGTTACGGTTTACCATAACATAAAATTCAGACGTATTTACACGAATGATAGTCACCAAAATTTATGAAACGCCTGTCGTTTTAGTAACTTGCCTCCTTAGCGAACCTGAAACGAGACCTGCACTTGAAAACAGCGCGAACTCTAGCGCTAAAAGCCCACACATCGACCGCCATCTTGGAAATCGCCTGACCTGTTTACGTCACATGGCACTGTAGACATCATTTCGCGACCAAAATGTTAATCCAAACTCATATTTTTAAAAACTTTGCGCGAAATAAAAAAAAGATTACAAGAATGCAAAAGAACGATTGTACGGTTAGCCAAAAAACTTGTAAAATTACAGTGACCCCAACATCGAGAAACTAGGTCAAGTCAGCGTAGCGTAATATGACGCACACCGTAACGTGTGCAGCCCACGGACTCTACCGTTCTCCTGCTCCGACACTTTCACCGTTTGTCTCAACAACAAGAACAGAAATATAATTAAAATACAAATGCACATTCGTAATACTGCCATGGAGATTTCATGTAGACTAACCGTCATCAGGTATAGATGCCTTATAAACCTTTCTTGAGGGTCGCAATTTTGACCGATAGCTTTGACGACCAGCATTTTCGCGGCGTCGACGTCACTGTTATCCCCCCACGTAACTTGATAAACGGCCATTGACATGACGCTCGATCAACATGATCAAAGTCGCGGCCACACCGATGTGCCGCTCGGCCGGTGTTTTTTCAACACCTTTGTATGTGTCAATTGATTATGTAAACTCGTCAATCAACACGAAAAAGTCTATTCAGGACTAAAAACGATGTTGATAAGGCTAGTTTTGGCAGATGTCCCATGCCAATGAATACACTCAGCCGTCAAGTGGGGCTGTCAATCAAGGGTGTCGGGAAAAATCTGAAGCGTCACGGCATTGTAGCAAGCGTCACGGCGATCAAGGCAAGCATCACGGAGACGTGATGCTTGAAGGCCTAGGGAGAACACTGTAGAGGGAGGGGCATAAATTAGTCGCATTATTGCTAGCAAAGTTTCTCTCTTTCAACAGCAAGTGTTTGTCGGTAAGATTCCAAGAGATATGTTTGAAGATGAAATTGTTCCGCTGTTTGAGAAGTGCGGGAAGATCTGGGACCTGCGTCTTATGATGGACCCACTGTCAGGTCTGAACAGAGGGTATGCATTTGTCACATACTGTACAAAGGAAGGAGCACAGGAAGCTGTGAAACAGGTAAAATTTAAAAGTTTTTATCAAGAAGGATGACTGGTTGCAAAGAGCTGTATAAAGGTTTGCAGTTACAGTATAACAGAATGTGTCTGTGGCAAAGAGTTGCCTGTATCTCTTCTGTCTTGTTACAGCATCAAGCTTGAAACTTTGCAATGTTGCAGTGATTGACATGTGAACCTTCTAGGACAGCATTCACAGTTTTTAACAAAAAAAATTGCATTGTTAATTTTTGTCCCTCAAAATAACAAAGGTGATCAATCAATATTTTTATGAATTATACAATGTAAAAGATTGTATGAATCAACATTCACAGAAGTAATTTTTTGAGGTGAATAATGTGAAAATTTGTTTCTAATGGGTATATCAAATTATTAACATCCTCCAATATTAGCTTGACAACTATGAGATCAGGAAAGGCAAGCGTCTGGGTGTTTGTATATCAGTTGCCAACCACAGGCTCTTTGTGGGATCCATTCCAAAGACCAAGTCAAAGGAGGAGATCATGGAAGAGTTCGGCAAGCATGTCAGTAAGTAGTGTGTCAGTTTTATACAATTGGTGTCATTTTGGTGCATTGTTAGATCCTTCATAGTAGAAGCTTATAGTCATGATGCTCTGCTGCTGTCCAGGAAAAATGATTAACTCGGGTACCCAAGTGTATCTATTTTATGGTTCAAGAGGGTGTATTTTAATCCCTAGAGATACACGTCTTCTTTTGCATACCACATTTGAAGAGAGATCTGTCGAAGTACCCTCATACTTAAAATGGCTTGTTATTCTTCAGATGGCCTGATAGATGTAATCATTTACCACATGCCTGAGGACAGAAAGAAGAACCGAGGTTTTGCCTTCTTACACTTTGATTCACACAAGGCAGCGTCTCTTGCAAGGAGAAGGTTGATGAGTGGTCGAATCGAAGTGTGGGGTAACTCCAATGTAACTGTTGACTGGGCCGATCCACAAGAAGAGCCAGATGAAGAGACCATGGCCAAGGTACGTAGGCGTTCTCAAAGGATGTTTTCTATGCTGTTGTTGGCCAGGATTGTATCAGCAAAGATGTGTGTTCTCTTTTCGCTTGGCACTTTTTTGGGTACAAATGTTTAGAAAAATTGGAAAAGTATGTCAGGCAAATTTGTGTTCAGCTGAAGTGGGTCGGTAGTACAGCACGGGCATCTGTTTGCAGACGTTATCCCAACTGTATGCTATGTCATGAATACATGGCATTGTTTTCCTTTGCATGCATCCGAGCTTTTAGCCCTCCAATATATTTTCTTATGTTTCTATGTGTTATAGGGGATGTAGCTATTGTATGTACATTGTTAAGTTCTTGTTCAAGAAGTAGCTGTTTGCAGATACCGTGTACTCATGAAATGCCATTCCATTACAAAAATGCTCAGGGCGAAGTCTATGCTGCAAAAATACTTGCAGCCATTTAAGGTGGAGCTGCATGTTGCCAACACAGTTTGTTCAAATGAATATTTCGCATTAAGATGACAAGGAAACCCCTCATACCAGTACTATATATTTTCAAAAAGCAGAGAATTTAAACTTAACTATGGTAAAAATAGTTTACTTTAAGAATGAAGGTGGTGTACATTTTGGGTAAAAACCTCAACTTTTGTATTAATTGTAAATTTTAATTTAAGTCAAAAACTTGATACCATTTTCTGAAATGATTTGTAGAAAACTATATTGCATTATCTATCCTCATTCTAAAATTGCATTGTTTGAAAGATTGACACTCAAAAATAGGTGATTAAAAACATGATTAGCAAAATTAAAATCATCCTTATTCAAAATGTAAGAACTTCATTGCCAAACAAAATAGTCATTTTGTTATATAGCATTTAAAGAACATAATGTGAAAATTTCAGAAAATTTGACCCTGCCAAAGTGGAGTTAAATTCTTTGAAAATATTGGGAGAAAAGAAGCCAGGAAACCTGGTTATTTGCTTACATTTGCATAAATTAACATTTCTGTATCACACAACTTGCAACTGCATGACAAGCTGTAAGGTGAACCCAACCAATATTTTAATCTTGGGTTAAATTAATTGACATTGAATGAATATTTGCAAAAAAAATGATTTTTTAGCAAAAATACACTGTGTTGAGTGCAGCGCCCCCTTAAAGCATATTGGAGTGATCTTTTTTCTCTAACAAGTATTGTAGTTATGCTGTCCTGCCAAACTTGAAAACATTGCCAGTGTCTCCGATCAATTGTATTTGTGCTGAGGAAATACACTGGGGGATTCCTGCCCCCCCTGTGACAACACCCACATTTCTTTTCTCCAAATCTAATAATAGGTAAAAGTGCTGTACGTGAGGAATCTCATGGTGACAACCACAGAGGAGACTCTCAAACCATTGTTTGAGGCTTACGGCCCTGTCGAGAGGATAAAGAAGCTGAAGGACTATTGCTTCGTGCATTTCGAGGAAAGAGATCATGCAGTGAAAGCCATGGAGGAGATGAACGGAAAAGACGTTGAGGGATCAAATCTTGAGATCTCGTTAGCCAAGCCACCTTCAGAAAACAAGAAAAAGAAGGAAAGGCAACAGCAGAGGCAGATGGGAGGCAGAGGCCCTCAGAGGTATGTTATGAGGGAGACACCTGTATAGTATCTAATTTTAGAGAATATTAGTCACATCATTGACCCTAGGAAAGGGTGATATTCAGTTGACTATCATTCCTCTAAAGAAGGTTGTCTAATCAAGTAATGTGGCAACATGTCTCCTTGAAGAAAAGTATGGATAATTTTAGTCACATAGTTTTACATACTAACTGGTAACACAAGCGATTTCAGGTTGACCACACAGTACAAACAAAACCACATTCACAAAGGCTAAACAAAATATGTATATCCTAACATGTTTGTACACATGGGTGTGTTTGTATCGCCATCACCTGATCTCATCAGCGTACTGAGTAGAACACTTGAAAGTAATCGACATTTGGCTAACTTAAGTAATTTCCCTTGACAGGTGGGAAGAGGACTACTACGGCGGCGGTGGTAGAGGCCGTGGTGGTATGGGAATGCGTGGTGGACGTGGTGGCTATGACCGTGGCTATGACAGAGATTATGGCTATGGATATGGTGGTTATGATGACTATTATAGCTATGATGACTACCATGGCGGGTACGATGATCCTTATTATGATGGTTACTACGGAGGCTATGGTGGTGACAGGCAAGACTATGGTGGCTATGGAGGTGGCTACCGTGATGGCAGAGGTGGTCGTGGTGGTTATCGTGCACGTGGTGCTCAGCCGCAATCACGTGGTCGAAGTGGCTATCCAATGCGAGGTGGCAGCATGGGCTATTCAGGTGGTCAAGGAAGAGGAGGCCGTGGTGGTGGAGGAATGAGAGGTGGTCAGCAAGGAGGCCGTGGTCGTGGTCGAGGAGGCCAGGGTGGTGGACGTGGTCGTGGTGGTGGTGGTTTTGCTGGAAAGCGCAAGGCCGACTCACAAAATTCAGGTGACTCCAAACGCCGCTTTACCCAAAATCAAAACAACCAGAGTTGGGGAGCCCAGCCAATAGCTCAACAGCCTTTGCAGCAGGATTACAGCGGTGGCTATGATTATAGCTCTGGAGGTGGCCAGGAATGGTATCAGGATTCCTATGGCCAGGCTTGGAAATAAATCCTCCCAAAACTTTAAAATCAATCATCATATTGATGTGGCTATATTTGTCATTCGATTTGGAAGTATCACCATAAACTGGCAGAAACTAACTTAAAGAGAGATGCATCCTACCATCAACTGTAACCTACATCAAATTGACCAAGATTTTATGGCAACAACAAATGGGAGTGAATTAAAAAAAAGTCCTGTCCCTAGCCGCGTTTTTGCTTCTGTTTTGGACAAAACTTTTCTCATTTTCTCCGAACGTGAAGATATTTGATGCTATCTTGGCAAAGATGTCTGAAGACCACTACCAGTCTTGCAGGCAAATTTATGACAACAGTCTCTGCAATGAACAGTAAAACAACCAGACTGCATTTTTATTTTAAACTTTCGAAAATTTTCATCTGATGCCATGATAACAAAAAGACCCTGAATTCTCTCACGGACACAGTTTCTCTATACTTCAAACTTTAATAACTTGCATAGCTGCCATAGACTGAAAAGAAATACCCTGAATATTTTTGTGTAATTGATTTTTGATCGGTACTGTTCCTTAGTAACTTTTTGAAAACTCTGAACTCTTATATCATATCGTGTGGGATTACTAGTTGACCATGACAAATTTTGTCAGTGTACATAACATGATAAGCAAGAAAAGTGGAAGTTTTATGGCCAATGCATTTATCAATCTATATTTAGAATTCTGCTTTGATATTGATGTTTGTCCAATAGTAAGATGAGAAACTCAAAAAATCACGTTATCCATGCAGAATTGTTTATTGTGAATCAGTATGGTAGTTATTTTTATTTAGATAGACTAGATTAAAACGAAAAACTCTGTATTATATCTTGCAACCTAAAGATCAGTCGTATGAATTATGCAGTCATCTGAAAATTTAAAGAGAACACCATTTCTGAATCTTGAAGAGTAAGTTTTAGACTTTAAACGCGGTATTTTAAAGATATTTTAGCCTGTGTGTTCAACTTTTTTGATGTTATTTGGGATCATAGCTGTTTATGCTTTATTAGTAACACGTGAAAATTCGTATCTTTATTATCAATTAGATATTTTCCCTGTACTGATAGTCCCCCCAAAATTAGCGGGGCTTTATGTTTAAAGATTGGCACCAGAATTGTACGTTTCTTCTGTAATTCTCGTCTGTTACGTAAGCAAAATAAAAACCTGAAAAAGTTAGCTGTTGCAAAAAAAAAAGAAAAATGTGCTAAAACATTGCCTTTTTTTACCTCTCAATTTTGTGAATGAACAAATGCCAATATCACATAATTCTTCTGTGATTTATGAAACCTATCCCAATGTATGACTGTTTTACAATCTTATGGAGGAAGGAATTACAATGCTTGTATGGTATAGAAGACAATATATTTGACGCAACCTGTGCAATATAGATTAGTTTATATATACTCTTCTTTCAAAGCTTGCCCACGGCATTTCATGACATTTTAGAAATGACTGAATGAAGTGAAAGTCTCTCTTGTTTGCTTGACACTTCCTCCATAAGATTTCTAGATGTTAGATTTTTTGAGACCGAATTCCTTCGGGCATTCTGTAACCCTTTTCTACCCACAGTGTTTGTGATGTCATGTCCTCACTAACTTGAGTTCTTTCTTTTTCTTTTCTTTTCTCCCGCGCTCTCTTATACGTAATTTTAAAAAAAGTTCATGAAACAAATGAAAAAACAGAAAATGAATGAAAAAAAAACTCCGAAGAGAAAAAAAGAACCCAAAGTCTTATGCAAAACACCAGCTAAACAGATATGGTGCAAAATTTACAAGAGTCCAAATTTGTTTGGACCTATGCATTGCACTAAATTTGAATTTGCATTTACATTGCAGTTGCAGGAATTCTCTTCTCCAGTGACTAATGTGTATATTTGACTGACTGGAACACAGAGACAATGACTGCAGTCTCTCAAACTTTCGCAGCAAATAGTTGGCTTCGAACTGAACCATCCATAAAATGGAAGCATTGGCCTCATTCGTCTGCTTCGACATTCTGGTAGCAGAGAAAATTCATTTACATTTCAACATATATTTTTGCCAATGTCGTCCAATAGCTGAAGAACTGAACTCTAGATCTAGTCACATAGAATTTCCAGGTTTCATGAGATGAAAGAAAAAAAGTTGCCCGCGTGGGCGAGTTTGTTTTCCCGTTTGGCACTAGTGTAGAGAGCGTAATCTCAGCTATACAGGTGCCACCACCATTCACCAATCTTCAAGCAAGGAGGCGTGGCCACGGAGACCCCCAGGGGTGTGTATGGCCGGGAGCAGCCTCGGCATTGCCTGGATGAAATGAAGTGGAAGAGGAGGTGTTTGTTTCCAGGTGACTATCCCTTAATGCCTCAAATAGAAAGTGAACACCTGCTGGAAATTATGTGCCGTAAAACTCAACAATGCAGTATAATTTTTGTATGCCTCAACAGCATAATTTGAGCATTGTTCACTTTTTGTTCATCAATGAGACAATATCCAAAAGGGGTCGTCAACGTATGAGTCGTTGCAGTTGCTTGCATGCAGTGTTGCCAATGCGTTTGGAAAATTGCAATCTTACATTTAGCAATTTCAAATGAGACTTGAAATTCCAGATTGAACTTACTTGGACGTTGTAATGTCCATATTTATAGTTGACAAAAACAATAAATTTCCTATGTAAGCACAATGGAAACTACATGGAGACAATAGGCAAGAAAATGTTTCTGAGTAAGTAAATTCAGCTCTATCTGGCCAACATTGCATGCACAGGAAAGTTGTTCCTCAGACAAGCCATATTTTCAGGGCTGGGTTTTCTAACCTCTGACTGGCAATTCAATTCACATGCAGTAATCGTCATCAGCAGCATTAATAAAGGCAATTTACGATGGCAGATCACTCATTTCTTATACCCAAAATTTTGCCAAAGGATGTAATGTTGCGAGCCATGTTCCAGAGGAACACATTTTAATGCTCAATACTTCCATTATCTGTGTAATAAAGTGAAAGCTATATCATCTGATGAGAAATTTCAAGTCATTGCATGAATTTTAGAAGGAAAAAAATTGATGTGTTCGATGCCCGAACAGTATGAAGGAAAAAAGTCAAGGGGTTGAAGACATTGCCAGTGCGAACCATTTCTCTGATCTTTCCTTTGAAGTGTTGGTGTGTAGGTCATTTCGAATTCCGATATCTGATTCTAAATGCTAGGCTTCCTCATAACTGAACTTGTGAGCTGGTGACTTTTTTTTGTCTTCGTGGTTTTTCAATTTCCCATGTTATTGCCAAGGTGTTAATGTATAGAAAAGTAAATTTGCATTGACATATTGTGAGATGGCCTTAAAGCTGGTATTACAGGTCAGTGAAACTTCCCAAAGCATGGGTAGCGAACCCTTCTTCCGTTGGCTTGTCTCAAAGCATTGCAGACATGGAATCAGAGATTTTGAGATCAAATGCAGTTGGGCATACATTAAAGTATTCCATTGCTTGACACCATGCATCTTCATTGACTTCAAAATTTGAAATAACTCTAAAAAGATGTGATTAAATCTTCTATACACGAAAGGAAAGAATACAAGTCCCTAAAGTTGTTACTATGCAAGAAAAGATCGTACATGCTGCAAGTTTCTTTGTTTTAAAGTATTGCCATTTATTCTGTGTCAAGATTAACCCAGTGGTTGGATATTTGCCTGGGTACTAAGTCGTGACCTCTCGCTTAAAGTCCTCAATGGCTGTTCTATTCAAGATAACAAATAGCTGCAATTTAAAATCTGTTGAACAATGTGCAGACAGTATTTATGACCTGTCGCGAGTTACGAAACTTGAATGTGGACGGCTAAATCATTCCGAGCAGAGAACATACAAATATTTATGGTGTATGCATGAAAAAATCATGTTAGCTTAAATTTTTGACAGCTCAAATAAAATTCCATATCTTAATATGTACCTAATTTTTCAACTTGTTTCATGTGTCCAACTTGACATGATAAAATAGCAAAATTATTAAAAAGTTATCAGTAGCATATAGTCAGCTGTGTTACAACCAGCAAACTGATTCTTGTTCTGAAGAGGTTAGCCTGAGGCATAACTGCTGCAACAAATACATATTTGTGATTAGACTGAAAAGCTTTTGCCGAACCGTTCATTCTTTCACTTCATTAAGGGTAGTTCTGTGTAGCACATGGTAAATAATATGTGAACATGGCTTGCATCCTTCAAAGCTGCGTCTTATCAGTACAAAATCAATTGACATCATTAACATGTGAAAAGAATGAACCACCTAACATCTCACACTGCCAAAAAATGGGTCTCTCATAAGGAGGAAGCTTTTTGATGTTTAATGGCCAAGACTGCCGTTTTAAGAGACATCTTGCTACAAATAAAGGAATATGACAACCATTTCGCTCTCAACCATGATACCTGTGCACTTAATGTCCCCATGGCAAAAGAAATATTTAAAAGATAGGATCTTCATCTTAAGCAAGACACAACTAAATACAAATGTTGGCTAAGAGGTTCTTGCCCACAGTAAGGATATGTGTGATTGCCATTTCCTTGCGCAGCTATTTCTGACAAGTAGCCAGCAATTTTGAAAATATTTTAACACCTCCAGTCTCTGAGTCCACATGCAATTTTATGACATCGTTATAAATCATCTTGATAAAGCATGTTGTGTAAATCCTAGGAGAGGAAATCGAACTATGGCTTGACCTTTCAGAACAGTGACTTGCTTTGTATCGCTTAGTGGTCCACTGTACTTAAATTTAACAGATTTAGACCTGTTGAAACATATAAAGGAATTTGATACGACCTCTCTATGATTGATAGGCAAATTTGAAGAATCAATAGAATTGAAAGATCTGGTCTTTTTCACTGAATGCAGGCATACATGCCTACATGCCCAATTTTGTAGTTGTGTAGTATGTTGGCTGTCTTGATTATTTCCAATCTTGGAATGTTCCAGAATTTTCAGCCTATGGGCCCTTTTGATCCCTACGTGTGTCATATCGAATCAACTTTGTGAATCACTGAAGTTGTTTGCCTGGATGAGATATTTGTAGCCAAAAGAATTTTTAGCAGCTCGTGATGTTAATTTTTAGCCCCAACCATATGTACTGCGTTTTATTAGCTGGTTATTTTCCTACAAAATGACCTTTCGTGTATGTTGAAAACGCCCTTTGTGAATATGTCAACTCTTTGGCAATCTGTTGGTCACAATTTGCCACCACGTTGAAATTGTTTTTAGGCAGAAGGCAAAAGCTGAAAAAAATAGGGATAGTAACTTCTTAGATGTTGCCATGGAAATGGCTAGAGACAATTTTTTTCACAAATACAGCAACAACTCTTTTTTTTTCGTGCAATAAAGGAATTTGAACATTAGATGGAAAGTTTCAAACTTTTTGATGTGTCCTTTGCTTGGACAGCAAGAAAAATAAACCATGTTCCAAATTAATACATTTTAGTAATATTTTGCCTCTGCGCAATTTTAGATTTGGCTGTGTAGATTAGTAATTTGGTTTTCATGAGTGCCTACTGCAATATCCCAAGCGGTAGTCCTGAACTCCTGTTTCTTGCAGTGTATTCCTGACAGAAGCTGTTCACACCGTATTAGTTTTGTTTTTCATGATTTCAATTCATGAAATTTGTTTTTGAGGCTGACCCAGACCTTTAAAAAGTAAGGTACTGGTGGTATCCTCGGACGTTTCACAGCAAAAGCTCATTTTGCAATTTTCAACAACTGCACAAAGGATAACAAAGCCTGATGGGCACAGACAACGGAAGTGAATACTTGTTTCAGTTGAACATTTTTAACGCATCTATTGAACAGTCTGTTAACATTCTTACATTTAATTTGAAATGGAAGTGTCGTTTCAGTTTGAATACCACTTGTAAATCATGCTCATAATTATGAGAAAAATGTAAATGAAATCACATATGGCTAGACAAGCAGTGCAGCATCTTTGAATGCTCTTGTATTGTGTTTTACATTTGAAGGCCTCAACTTCAGTCAAGCAATGTGATGTACACTGCTAAGCTTGCAACTCTCATAAGAAAGGGCAAGGGGGTTGGAGGGAAATCAATATAGGAATTTTGGAAAATTTCTTCACGTCGGCCAAGCCAAGTTTAGTGCAGGTTGTACATATATTTCACGGATATGAAGTCTCCAGTTTTACATGCAACTCCATAGCAAACCATATTTATCCATGTCTAAAAATAAATGCTACTGTTGCTCACAAGCATCTCAAGAAGTGTTGCAATTTGGATATCATCAAACCAGCAAACTTGCCAGTATGTAAGGTATTGACTGGGTTTTGAAAGTAGGTTATATTTTCTGTATGGGCAGTCTCCCATTAAAAATCCATGTACAGGTATGTCTGCAGGGTTGAATGGTTTAAGGTCAGGGATGTTTTCCTTTGTAAATTACTGGTTGCTGAAGTTGATAGCGAGTGAGAGCAGACTTTTTGCTCAGAAGTGTGCCAGAATTTCTTCCTGTTTATCTGAAACATGTTGTGGGTTTAACATTGTTTGAAGGTTCTGCCGTAGAAAACTAACTTTTCAGGTAACACTGATTTTCTGAAGGGATAATTGCACCCGACCAAATTTTTTCAAGTATATACAACATTTAGTAAAGTAATATACGAAGGTAATCTCATTCTAAATGCACGCAAAATGCTAAAAAAGCAAATAACCATGTGATGCTGCTAAATGACCTGTTGTTTCATCAAGTATGTTTTGTGTTCTTTATTTATCACTACTAGTTACCTCACAAGGTAATTTGCTATCCAATATCAACATCTAAGATAATCTCCAGTTTTCATGAATGTGGGAGAGCTAGTCCAGGGTTGCGTAACCCTTTCATCATGGTTTGACCTAACCTCCGGTATTTTCTAAAGCAAAGCTGGACATCTGTACAGGAAAACGGGTGAAAGAGTCGAGGAAAACGCCAGTGTCAACAGTTGATTTGAAAAATGTATTACAATCAATATCCAAAAATTTTCATGTAAAATTTTTTGTGTGTAGACATTGCAGGCAAAAGCGTTGACTATATTAGTGTTGATGTGTTGAATAAATACCACAAGCATCACAAGAAATATCCAACAATGGGCGTCGACTGGAAAGAGGTTCCAAAAAAGGGATATAATCTTTCCAAAATTTGTTTGGTTGAGCTTATGTCTTACATGCATTGTGCAGATATAACAAAGCTGCAGTCAAGATCTGTGCTTTTCTCCTTGAATTGCAGCAATGCTTTTGCAAGGAAGAGCAAAATTCCGGGGAAATAAAAGCTGAATTGGTCAGGACTATTGGGCCATAGCTGAAAAATTCTGTTTCATGTTGTTCAGTGTCCATGTATTTGTATATTTCAGAGGAACAAGGGTCTCGAGAACAATGAAGATCAAAGGATCAAGCCTGCCAGCAGATGTTCATGTCAACAGGGAGAGTAGTACTTTATCCATAGACAATATTTTTGTAAAAATTGAAACATTTACAGCAATAAATTGGCAACGAAAGGAAACGAAATCAATCTAAAAATGCATCTTGCTTGTTTTCAGAGAAGCACTCATCCGGTATGCCATTGGAATCATGGAAAAAAATACCCCTACTTTATGGAAAAAAAATTTGCTTTTAGACGAAATATTTTATTCCCAGTATTTTCAAGATGACGGAGAATGACCCAAAAACGGGACATTTTAATTTGGCACCATTAAATTTTGCTTGTGGAAAATTTGCATCAAATTGGACTTGCATTTTCGAATTTAAAAAAGTAGTTACAAGGAGTGAAGTGAGTTTCAGGACGTTTACAAGTATATAGTACTCCTGCCTGTGAAACAGGATAATTCTTTTGATCAGAATAAAGTTGATAAAATAAAAACAACAGTGATTCTTGTTCTGCATATGTGTGTGTTGACAGTATGTTGTACTCCTTTTGAAGACTGGGAAAGTCGCATGTGTCAAGCTTTGGATGATACAAGGGTGTGTTGATTTTTTTACTGCTAAAGTCAGGCATGTCCATTGTGAGCTGTGGGTGCATGATCGAAATGTTATTCTGTGAAAAATGATATCCCCATATGGGAGCAACTTCTCAAAGGAGCTTGAGGGCATGCCAGGCATCAGGTGAGCAATGCATAATCCACTTGGAAAATCGCCTAGACTCCTTGTACATTACTGCGTTATTTGAGTGTTGACGTATCTATGGACTTCCTGCTCTTTGACAAGTTCCCAAAATTCACCAATTTGGTTTCCTTTCAAAATATTAGGTACCAAACAGCAGTTCGCCCCACCTGGCCACATTCTGAACTTTTAAGAAACCCTTAATAATTTTGAAACTTTTTTGGCATGGAAACTTATTGTTAGCAGTTTTTTCAAGGTAGTGGAGGCCCTCCTAAAAGAACAATTTTTTCTCAGTAGACCTTTGAATAATTGCTTCTTGCTGGACAAATTTTTTGCATCATGGGCCTTTAATCTCAAGTCTGCCTCGCCTCCTATCAAGTTAGACAATTGTAGCCTTTGGAGCTTGTACTTGCTTCTGTTGTGTTGGCTGTATAGCATTAGCCTGAAGGCTCAACAACCAGCCAACTTCACAGAAGAAGCCAGTTTTCAGAGCAGCACATGTTTATGGTCACTGTGCCCATTGCCTGTATATGTCTGAAATTGCTGCAGGTTAGCTTTATAGCTGACAGATGAAGAAAATTTTATAGTCATTTTGGATATAGCCTAATCCCTGGACATAGTATTTTTTCCTTTAGAGAATTTTGGCGAAGGCCAAAAGCGAGGATATAGATGTATGTCTCCCAACAATAAAAAAGTCCCCTGTAAGATCCTGGCTTCATGATCCACATACATGTGGACAACAAACACTATGAAGTTGCAGGGTGCTGTGATCAAACCTTGGATTGATGGTCCATTGTGTAATTTTCAAAGTGGAAAGTGACTTCACTCAAGAGCTATATGGAGACAATTTGTTGCTCATATTTACAATGAGTTATTGATTGTTCCTAAATATCTTTAAAAACAAAACACACCTTTTATGTTATTTCTACTCAAACTATCGGTAGCTAGGAGTGTTTTGAATATGCTATGTGCAAGAAAAGAGAAATGCTGATAAAAGTTGAACAAAAACTAGAATTGGGTGTAGAAAGAAAGTCGCTGCAAATTCTGGTTGCAACAGTGGATCACAGAACAACATCCCAGTGGCTCAACCTTAACATATTGCTCAAATCTTGGACATTCTACAATAGACTCTAAGCTTGAAAACTTGAGAATGTAGCAAGACTTTGATAGTGCTCTGCATAGACCTTATAAATGACAATGTGCTAGCGTACAAGAACACATTTTTGTCCTAACATTACAAAAGTAGATGAATATGACTTACTTCTAAAAAGTTATATTGATGGTTCCAAAAAGATTAAGTGAAACAATATTTGTCTTACAAAAATGAGAAGTAAGAAGACAAAAAAGGTTGCCACTGACCCCGACGTGATTTGAACACGCAACCTTCTGATCTGGAGTCAGACGCGCTGCCGTTGCGCCACGGAGTCATTGCTGATGAAGAGTGTACATTTATTGGTATTAAACCCAATTTAGATAATAAAAGCAAAACAGACTATTTCGATATTGCTTGTTTATGATCAGATGAATACCCGTAGCACTTCTTGTGTATATGTATGGTAACGAATAAACAGAGTTTGGGCGATAAAATGTCAGCGTTTCGAGGTGTCAGACAATGGCTGTTGTAATAGGCAGTGGCGAAAAGCGTCAACGAACACTCAACTATACTCCGACATTTTGCTTCACGTTTTGTTGTCGTCAGTGTGTATCCCTTCCTCTCTCTGTGTACGTTTCCATTCCTGATATACGACAACTGTTTCCCGAGTATTTTTTATCAACTGCAAGATGGAGACGCTTCTTGAACAGCAGCGGAGACTACATGAAGAACGAGAGAGGCTTATGGATGCGAAGACGAAAGAGATCCTACACAAGAAAAATTCTGTGAGTGTTATTCAAGGCGATGGACATGGACAAGGTGACGCGACCACTGTGCTGCCCTGACAAAATTTACACTACAAACATGTGTATGCAGCATGTGTGTTAGGGCGATCGATTGAGATGATCTTTATAGTACACGTCGATTCTCAATGAGTAAAAATCAAACATCTGTGGAGGTTTGCTATTGTAAAAGCGATGTTTTAAATCGAATGTGACAATCATTAGTGGCCGGTCGTGAACTGTAACTTGCAGGTTTTCGTTTTTGGTTCCCGCCAGCAGTGTCCAAAACACGGAAATCTTGTTGCACTTCGCGTGAAAATGCAACCCAGCGAATCGCCATACACCAGTTAGCGTAATCATGGTAGAAGGGATAGCATCAGTGTACTGCCTTCGTAAACCCAGTGGGAGGTACCTCCCATGGTAAACCTGAGCTATTTCTCCGCGAAAACTCGGAGACTGAACAAACTTTGTGTTGGCGATAAAAATAAATTTGACATCTTCAGATATATATTTTTCTGTCATCAGCCCCCATGTTATGTTGTGAAAGAGAGTATACTAGTAACATTAGAATTATTTAGACATAGAGTGCATAATTTTCCTGTTGTACAGCAGAATGTATCAGAATATCAGAGTATCAGAATAGTGTATCCTAATAAAATATTCTTTTCTTTCACAGGCTCGGGATAATATAAATTCAGACCACAGAGTGAAAATGTTGTTAGATGTGAGTAACACTGCATGCTTGTAGTAATATTTCTTTCTTGCCTCATTCAGCTACTGTGCTCATTGTGAAATTATCAACATCGTAGCTCAACCTCTCTGAAAATTCAAAATTTAAAGGGTAACCCAACAAGATATATATATTCATCAGTCTTACTGTGAGCCTTGAACTTGAAAAATGTGTGCTTTTCCTGCTATTTAATATTTGCTGTACGACCTGTAATGCAAAAATGTTTGTCATTCTGTCACAAAGGTATTTTAGTTTGAATGTCCTCACGAATTTTTTTGTATCAATATAGAAGAACTGTTTTTGTTCTGAAATGCCTGTCAACATTTCTTTTGTTTATTCATCATTGCAGAGATCAATGGAATGCTCCAGCATGTTACGAGATTTATACGAAGACAAGGATGGGTATGCATCGCATTATCTATGTATCAAATAGTCATGTCTTAATAGCGTTGATCGCCATTTCAGGTTTGTTACTAAATATAGCTGCACGCGCGCGACATCGGACAACACTGCTTAAAATTTGGACAAATTTTGTTGTTGTAGGCGCGTCTGTTGTTGCAGCTTGTAGTCTGAGCCATAAATTCATATGAATTAGTTGTGACTTTTAGTAGCTGTAACACAAGCAGGTTTTATTTTCGTCGTTTATGTGGAAAATTCGGAGAAATATTTATTTATGCATATTGATGAGAGAAAAGTGACGTCATTTGTGATCAGCCCTATTATCTCTATTTGTTATAGCTGATTTTAAGTCACGGCTGAGCATTCTCATGCCTCAAGTGTAAGACAGTTACAATCACTAGTACTTTAGTTTTAGACATTCAATTGACAAAGCAATAAAAAATGATTCCGGGATAGAAATACTTTTTTATTTCTTGTGGCAAAAGTTTGCCACTGGATTTAAAATCAGGTGGCAATTATGAAAAATCTGGTGGCAGTTTGTGATCGGTATAATACAACATTTTGTCATTGCCACATATCATTCTAATTTATAAATTCTTGAAAATATGGTGAGTACACGTCACAAAAAGTCAACCCACACTGCAGGCCTCGAAAAAAATTTTCAAACTTACCAACCCTGGGACACGTGAATTTCATTTTTACTTGCCCGACAGGAAAAATACTTGCCCTAAATTTCTAATAACTGTACTAGTAATTTGAGTTTGGCCATATGAAGTGAATTCAAAGAGGGAAAAAACAGATTCAAACATGAACTACATTCTTGTTAAAATGAAGGACTATTACCAAATCTGAAATGTCGCAGAAGAAATGTGAGAATACTTTAGTTTTTTTTCTGTAGATTTGGCCATCTAGAAAACATCTTTGAATTTGGAATTTTTCCACAACCTAATCCAAATTAAAATCTTTGCATAAGAGTAATAAGATTGTGTGATTTACAATGTGCATAGCTGGCTGCTGCTCTTTATTATCAAGCTGAGATCACAAACAACTGCTCTGCTAGTGTTTATCTGCCAATGCATACGCACATGTACATCTGCAACCCTTTTACCTGTTTACATGTTTACTCACTGAGCACAGCCGTCTTTCAAAGTTTTATTTTGATAAATGTATTCGTCAAGAGAGCAGATTCAAGTTTCGTTTTCGGTACTCTTCAGTGCAGATTTGTTTTCTGTAAGTGAGAGCCGATTCCTAACAACCAAGGTCACGTAATTTGAAACTGTCTGCATCTCACGCACTACGTAGCTGCCATAGTGGCCTCCTTGGCTGACTGAGCCCGTTTCGACTACGATGTAAACTTGTACTTTTTCATCTGGGTGTTGATTTACGTTGAACAGTAAGCATTGCCGAGATCCATGGCTTCGAATAAGTTTACATCCATTTACCAAGCACATGGTGCAATTACACTATCGCGTGAAGCCGATCGACTGTCATACGACTCTTGCTGCACAAAGAGAATGGCAACCACCGTCAAGAGCACACCACTTTACGGCACACATACAAAACAGTGAGTTCACTCCGTGTCGTCGGAGAGAACATGTCGCAAAACTGTATTTTTACGACTTTTTTGTGTTTTACAACAGCAAGAACGATTATTTTGCGATGTCTGGCGGATTTTCAAGGGTTTTCAGAAAAAAACTTAAGAGTTGAAGGACTTACAATGATTGTAGGCGTGTACAGACCTAATGAAATACGTTTTCAAGCTTGAATTGTCCAGAGCTTAGTAATTAGTTAATTCAACCGCTGGTGCACTTGCCCATCGGACGAGAAGCATATTGATTTTACTTGCCCAAACGCAAAATTCACTAGCCACCACGGGCGTTGGGCGAATGGAATTTTTGAGCCCTGTACTGGCTAATGAATTGCAAGTATTTATTGTTATTTAATTCATGCAGGCTGCAGTTTGGCTGTGTTTTCAAATGTCACAACATGCTTTTATCTTGTGTCGTATGACTGCATATGCGGCTATGTATCACAGAGGGCAACAACATGTCCAGTGTACAAAGCTGCTGTCATCGATATGGAGATTAGCCAATCACAAGTTTAGATTCACGCTGTGTTTTCATTCATGCCAAAATGTCGCAATTAGTTTGGTTTTTTTTGGCTAATGAGTTTTTCCGCCGTCAGACAACGCGTGTTCCTTCATTCAAGCTGTAGGATCGATGACATGATGACCCAAAATTTAGTGGCAGAAAAATACCACCAGAAAAAATTTTGGTGGCAGATTGACAGTTTTTGGTGGCAAATGCCACCATTGCCACCGATTATTTCGATCACTGTGATTACTGGAGGCCACACTTTATTTAAATGGTTGTCTTGTTGCAGCAGATGGTCAGAACATGATTTCTCATTGATTTTGTTAGGTCAGGAAACCTGGTTACTTTTCACTTTCAGTTCAGTTGGTAAATTTTACTTGGGTTCCCTACTCATATTATCTTGCTTTTCCTGGGAGTATAAATACAATTATATTGCAGGACAAGAGAAATTGTACAGGGGTTCCCACATCATTGACAAATCTTCCAAAAACCTTGGCAAAACACTATTTTTGTCTGTGCTATGACATCAACTGTCATACTCATCATATACCCATAATCATAGTATTTTGGTTCTTCCACTGTGTTCATGCACTTATTTGTACCTTTGTACGTGAAGATTTTGGCTAACATGTCTAATGAGTTTGTTTATTTATTTGTTTCCTAGGCTCAGGAAAGAAGAAATTCAAGCACTGTCTGGTCCAAATGAATTTCAAGAATTCTACAACAGGCTAAAAGTCATCAAAGAATTTCACAGAAAACATCCAAATGAAGTGAGTATAGCTACATGTAGCACACTGGGGGTAAATGGATTATGTCTCATCTGTGCATGTGTCTATCTAGATAAGGAGTATTGGGGTTTCTCTACACCCTCACATCTACTTTACCTGTTCATCCCCAGTTCCCCTTGAACATGTACACACTCACCCATTGATTACAATTGGTTTAAGCAAAACCATAGTAGTGAAATGGGTGAAATAAAATGAGGTGTCTATAGCTTCACATAGCATATGAGAGGTTAAAGGTTTGTTTCTCATCCATACATGTGTCTATCATGACTAAATTTATTGTTTAATCGGTCCCCTCCCCCCATCATTCACTTAGCCTGTTCACCTTGATTCCCTTTGAAAAGGTACAAACTCACCATTGATAATGATGGGTATAGGCTAAACCGTGGAGGGGCAAAGATTAAACAAAAAATAAAATCACATGGCGCCACACTACATGTAGCAAAACTGACAATGTGTGTATGATCATACAATATACAAATGTAGAGTTCTGAGCAGTAAGCTTCAGACTATTATCTTGTCTTTAGTCAGAATCACCCCTGAATGCTAACATAGTCTTCATAATGATAATTATAGCTTGTAAGGTCAAAATAACTTCTGGTTTATAAAACAGGAAAATGTGTCACCATGTTCTGTGAGAGACCTAGGATGATAAACAAACCCCTATACTTCTTGCATAACATTGACAATCACTGACACTACATGTACTCCCTACTCACGATCCCTTATATATTGAGGGACCGTTCCCTACTGTATCATTTATAATGAACGACCAATAACATCTTATGCTGTGTATCAAAGTTTTATGTGCAGGTTTAGATTAAATATGACAAGTCATCACATTTCTGTTGCTGAAGTAAACAGTATTGAATTGACATAATCACATTTTCTGTACCTTCTTTTTCTTTTTCAGATAAGTGTACCGATGTCTGTTGAGTTTGAAGAGCTATCAAAAGCAAGAGAGAATCCCTCAGAGGAAATGAACAGCATGGTAGAATTCACAGATGAGGAAGGATACGGAAAATACCTAGACATGCATGAATGCTATCACAAATTCATTAATCTGAAGAATATTGAGGTGAGAAAAGAAATTTTGTACAATCTTATATCAGCTGGACTGTAGAATGCCCCTTTACCTGTCAGACAGTATCAGTTCTCCATCTTGCCAAGTCAGTAAAAAATGGTATTTAGTCAAAACCGTGTGTATTTTCACCCACCTGGCATGGTATGTTATAGCAGCTTTAGTCTGTAAAAATCATGTTTACAGTATCTCTGTCTTCAGGGACCTTTAAATCTTCAAGTTTTTGTTAAAATGCAATGTATGGGACATGTTTTGCTTCACTAGTTTTAACTAACTTGAGCTGATGGTGAGATATGAACTTGGCAGGTAAAGGGATACTGGGTCTGTTGGACTGTATTCATCTTGTCTAATGGGTATGTCAATATATTGGAGATGTGTCTGTATGAAGGGCATCCAAGGACAAATAGATCAATGGTACAAGAAATACTACATCACTTCTCTACAGACACATGTATACCCATGTGACACTGACAGTTGCCTCTGATCAACTCAACTGATAGTTGGGCGTTAATATTTGTCAGACAAAATGAGTTTCTTCATGACCATGTTTCTTCATGACCATGTAGCAAAGCCCACTAGTGTTTATATGGTACATCAATGCAATTACAGTGAAACCCGTCTATTCACTGTATATAAGGGGACTTCAGAAATTGTTGTGGAATTCAAAAACTGTTTAGTATGTTCCCAAATCTAGCGACACTGTTGTTTCAATGCAACAAGAAACATACTTAACGGTATTTACAAATTACTATAACCATATAACAGAGTCAATAAAGCTTTTGTAACGCTTATAATTTGTTTTTTTCTGAACAGAAAATTGATTACATCACCTACCTACAGATGTTTGACAGACTATTTGAAATACCTAAGGAAAGAAAACTGAATGCAGACTACAGAAGGTATGGATTTGGTACTCTGTAATCTGGTTTGTGTCAGTTGATTGTATCCACTGTGTCAGGCCAAACTTTTTTGTAATTTCCAAGTTAACAGTACTATGTCTTCATCTTTATCTTCTTCAAGGGCTTGTAAGAGTTACATTTCACCACTGCCTGGCTGAATAGATAATGTTTCAGTCCAGACTATATTCTTACATTTCCATCTGATTTTGTAAGTCATCTGTTTGTCACTTATCAAAAGTCTGACTTTTAGTGTTGCTTTTGAAATAACAAAATTACACTTATTATGCTGAACATAAATTTTGAAATGCTTTGCGATATTGTGGACAGAAACAAACAAATTGAACTTTAGTAAACAAGGATTTGGAGAATGTAATGTAAGTTGTTTATGAATGAGGACAATATGTTGACATATTACTGTGATTTGTGTGATCATGAATAGTGTTGACAGCAAACTTTTATTCTAAGCCTTCTCTCTTAACGATGCGACTCTGGTTCAAAGGTCAATTTTAGCATTTTTTTTTATTTCAAATTTCGAACCACTGACACGTGGTCTTTCTTTTGGGGAAAGGTGTTTGGTCACATCGTACCGGGAAATTCCTGAAATATTACTAAAATGGCAAACTATCAGCTACACCGCGTGCCATTATTTCCCTTTTGTCTTAACGGTCGCGGATTACCGACCACGATATCTTTGATAAACACGCAGAGATTATGTATAGGCTTTGCGGTATAGTGCGCATGCGCTAGCTTCAACGTTAGGCTCAGCGTTTTGAACTCCGCATGTATCGGTACGGCAAACACGTCGAGCAGACCAAAGCCGGCGCTCGCGCTCCGTACCGTCGAAAAAGCAAGCGAGGTCCACAAAAGCGGACGTGAAAAAGACGGCAACGTGCGCAAAGGTCGATTTAAATGTAAAACAATCCGACTTTGGCTAATACTCCCTGCAATAACGATCAAGAATGCAGTGAAGAGTCAGATTTGGCCGAGGACACAGACGATAACGGAGACGTGCTCAGTTCAACAACTATGAAAGTATTTGACACGCTGCTTTTCGAACATATTAGGCTATGCTGATTACATACCCGAGTCCAAAAATTATCCTGAGCGAGGTGAAACTTCTGTTAGTTGCGATAATTTTATCACTCTTGCTGTACATGCTTGGTGTTAGTATCGTGTTCTTTTATATTTTTAAACTCGAGTTTTCTATCGTGCAGTCTTTTCTTGTCTGCTGAGAAACCTTGAACAACACCGTACCCGACATCACGCGACATTTATGTCAAGGAGTTTCCCAAGCCAGTGCAGGAGTTCATACACACATAATGTAGATTCACAAGAGCAAGTTCACCGATCTGCTAATTTTTCGAAACGAAATGCAAATATTTTTTTTATTTCATGCCTTTTCTTTCTTTAAATATAACCCAAAAATTAAATTATGTCAAACGTGAATTGCGAGGGTTCACAAATGATTCTTGTGTGCGTGTTGTCTAAACTTACTAGTATCAACTACCCGCAGACTCCACAGCTGCTAGCTGGACCTCAACACTGAACGTAAAACAAACCCGGCTCAACTTCAAGAAGTGCTGAAACTAGCAATTTTTCATATATGAGGGCAGTGATCGAAAGTTTGACTAAAAGTAAAAATCTCCGAAATAATTATGTGTGCGCTGGTATTGCGCAAGTCGAGTGACTCCACTGTAGACTAGTCGATACTCTGTCTCTCGGAACACGCTGTCGATGACAGCCTGCACTGTTCTACGCTACGGCGTGATTATTATTAGTTTGATAAAGTCGGTACAAGAACACATATAAATAAAGTTTGAAAAAATAACACGAGTCAATCTCTCCCGTCGTAACGAAGGGCGACAAGTTTGCAGTGCGGTGCAAAAGCTAAGAAAATACGACAGACAGTTTATGTTGTCAAGAGTTACGTGTGTTCGTCTCATCTTGAGGTAGGAAAACTAGCAAGTGACGTCCCGTTCACACAGTGTCGGCGCTAACATGAACTTGACAATCACTTTTCACAAAGAACATGCATAAATTGCCGATCGCGAGACAGGAAGTAGACAACTTGAGTCAAGAACAAGTGAATGCCCGACGCGATCGCGCGACGACAGCACATAAGTCTCGATCGGATAGACTTTTGTACGCAAGTTTCGACGTCTTCGTCTTGACTGTGAACTCTGGTAACCAGATTGTAACCGTTGAGACAACAGTATACAGTTAATATGCTAGTTAAACGTTCCAAAAATGGATTAAATCGCTAATTACCCCTCTGTGTTTGTTGTGTAAATACCACCCACTGCTGGCACTAAGCATTTGCCAGTTCAGTGTATAATTTCTTTCTGTTTTCACACGATCTGCAATCCTAAACATATTCAAAATTCGCAAAACTGACTCTAAATATTTCAACTTATTCCTGGTGTAAGAAAATTCGCAGAAAATGGTGCGCGAGTCGGACTTTTTGGTCACAATGTGTGACGCATAGGTCGTTTACACCAATCGTCGATTTTCTCAGTTCCGTTTTTGGCAGTGCGTACATTATTCAAATAAGTATAAGTCGGCGGTGCCTGGACAGACTAGCCTGATTTTTCACCTGTGGACAGTGAATGAATATATCTAAAAGAACGTGTCTCAGATTTCCGATAAAGGGCCTGGAAGTGAAGATATCCTGACAAACGTGAACAAAGGCCGATAATTTATGCAAAAAACGTCAAGTTGACACTTTGAAGGTGCATTGTGCGAAAACAAAAGCGAATTTCAAAAATCCGGGACACGGTTTTTTGCCCAGTATACCCAGCCGTCGATTGCCGTAAACAGATCACCAAGGCCGATTGGAGATTTGTACTTACACTTTTTTGAGTAAAAAAACTAAAAAACACGTGTTTTTGAGTAAAACAGCCGTATGTGCACTGTTTTTAAAAAACTAACAAATTTTCTGAACTCTTCGGTGACCGAGCAGATAAAAAAAGTACCATATGTCGGGTGTGTGACCACGTCTTCTTTGTGAAAATGAGGATTGAAAATAAGTGACAATGAACCCGAGTCGCTACCTTAATGCTGCAGTGTTCTCCCCAGAAATTTCTGAAACAGGATCGGCTAATTTGCATAACAATAATTATGTAAATTTTATGTTAATTATGCAATACACACGTCACTCCACAGCATCAGAAAAAATCCCACAATAAAAGGATAAAATCTTTTATGCACTTTAAGCACTTCATATATTACATCCATATTTTCATTCAAAGTCTTCCAGTTCTCTCTAGAATAACATTCAAAATCAGACGTTTTATGTGATCCTCTGTTACTACCGGTACATGTTTGTCTGTAGCCAGATTGCTATTCTAAAACCATGGACGTCTTTTTTAAACGTCCATCGCAAAACAGTTACACCGTACACGGACAAGTTCATACGGGACTGAATATTGCACTTACAATTCGGAGTCAGCAGAGTATGCCTGCAGAGAAATATGTTGACTTTAAAACTCGATTCATAATAAAGAGAAGCCCGAAAATATTGATACCGGGTATTTTCAAGAACAAGATTTGAAATTGCATCGACTTCTACTTCTACAAACGTACGAAACTTCGACAACTGCGTGGTGTCGGCCGCCGCGCCATGCATTGTGTGGAGCACACTTGAACACACGCGACCTTTGAACCTATACTGTATACCCTAACCGTACGTACATAGCTGCTGTATTCAGATAATCAGACGAATGATTATTTTAGCTCATGTAGTTCCTTTTTATTTCATTTCATGGTGCCTTGAATATTGTAAAACGGGTCATGGGTTTTGAAACTGGATCAAGTGCAGTTGTTTCTCAAAGTCAATCGAACAAATCCATGCAAGTTACGAATGCGCGACACGAGGTGACACACATGGCTTCAACGTCATGTTGGCGTACACAGATCTCGAAATGGCCAACTCGGACACGCAACGATCTGAACACGCGGCAGTACCATACATTTTTGCATCTGATTTTTGTCTCAGTCAATCGTACGATTTCAGCCACTTCTGATCGAAATCATTTTCCTGACCTTCGGATTCTTACCAGTGCGAGACATTGGTGGCAACGGCAGTTCAACCAGTTGCCTATAGTATAGATGCTTTGACCATGGAACTACCTCCATGCTTTGACTGAGTGTCCGCTGGCAAAGATGCAACACCGAGCCTTTCGTTGAGTATACTCCATGTCCGTTGTATAAAATGGCCGTTGTCTGTACGATCGGCAGCGTAACACATTTCATGCTTTTTGAATTTAAGTTTCATCCGTCTTAGCCGATGTTCATTTGCAATACGGCCAGCCCATTTATTCTCCTCACAGACAAGCGCGACTATGGGTGCTTCGCACCCGATAACCCTGCCTCATTGTGTGTAAAACACCTAAAGCATCGACATGAAAGGAGAACAGTCTAACCATTTCACACATTCTGGCGATGGAATAAACCTTTTAATCATCTGGCACGTCATGTTATCGCCACATTAGAACCGTTTCACACTTGATACGCTTGCTGAAATAAAAGTGACAAAATCGCCGCCGAGAAACAATAGGTCTTCAGCCACATTTAAAGAGAATCAGCGGACATGAAACAGGATCGGCATGAAAAATAAAGGATCGGGCGAAAAAAATAAAGGATCGGGGCCGATCCTGTTAAACGGCCTGGGGAGAACACTGTGCTGGGATAAGGGCTGAAACATTGACTGAAAAAATTGATAGGAAAGATGACATTTGAGAATTCAGAGTTTTCTTTACCAATCTGTAAACTTCATGGTAAAATTTACACTTTCTTTCTTCTGGGTATACCAGTGTAGGGGACCAATCCATATTTATTTCTTGAAGTGCAGTACATATGTGTTGCTCAGCCTTTCAGGTCTGAAAAGTAAATGTGCAGAACTGTAATATTTTTCGCAGTGAGAGCCAGTCACACCTCACTGTAAAATGTAGCTATAATTTTTCATCTTTCACTATGTGTAAAGCCATGAAAACATCCCAATAGGACATACAATCACTATTTTTTCATGCATGCTTGGTGTATTTGCAGATATCTGGACATGTTGCTGGATTATCTTCAAGATTACTCTGGCAAAGTCAAACCATTGCTGGATTTGACAGAAGAGGTAGACACAGTCGACAAAGAGTTCCAGAAACAATGGGATGCTGGGACTTTCCCCGGATGGCCAGTGAGTTCAAACTTTGGTTCATAAATGTTACACACACATATTGTTGTGTACACAATCCTTACGTATTTCTCTCCATATACGCCAATCTTTAATACAGAGAAAATAGAGAACATCTTAATTTTGGTTAAGAAGACATTAGCCCTAAACATGACCATGACCTTCAGTTTATACCTACTTCCAATACAGATTTTTCAACTTCAATTTTGTAGGGTTTCTTTAAGCTAAAATAGTGAAAACAATATCTAAGGTACATCAACTATCCATGATAACATTCTTTTTTATTTTCATAAGTTATGAATTGGAAAGCCACCACTAGTTTCATAGTTGCTCCAAATATCCATTGTCTCAGAAAATCTTCCTAAATATTATAGTATGATACCTTGGATTTATGTGGGAGACAATGGTCATTCAGGGTTTGTATGACTTACTGTGAAATTTGTAATTTTACAGAAAGAAACAACTAGTGCATTGACCCATGCTGGTGCTCACTTGGATCTCTCGGCCTTCTCCTCACCTGAGGTGAGTAACATGCTGTCTTACCCATCAGGTAGTGCAAAAATGGTATCAACCAATGCAGGTACTCACCCTGATAACAGCATTCTACTCAGAATGTCATTGTCAATTCTACCTGCAACTCTTGTTGATTAGTTTGTGAACTTGAGAAGATATTTGATAGTTACTTTTTGTCAGAGCAACAAGATGTACTTTCTAAAAACTTGATCCTATAATGCAGTATACAACTGTACAGTGTCAGTATTATCAAGCAAGTAAATGGCTAAATCACTTGCAATCATTCTGAGAGACTTGCTATTTTACATGTCATTTTGCCACATGGTTGCCAATCAAATCCTCCATCATAAATTCTTGCCAGCTGTGTAATGTGCATGACATTCACATTTGACCTTTGGTATGTGTAGATTCTTGTCTTTCTCTTGACAGTGTTTCACTCTCCTGTGTAAATGTCATATTAAATTAAACACATCTGTGGCAACACTAAACACCATCTCTTCCCCTCTCTGATATGTATTATTGTAACATGGCTTCAGAAGTCACCAATAGTAATTAAAATTGTGTGAACATAGCCAAGTGTCTTGTTTAAGAATTGACTCTGACCAATAGTAGATTATTTCACAAATAATTGGTGATTGTGGTTGCTTCTCTCACAGGAATTGGCATCTCTAGGTCTGGACAGATTGAAGTCTGCATTAATGGCTTTGGGACTCAAGTGTGGAGGGTAGGTACAGAGTCAAATGATGGCTGTCTCACTCTGTCCATCTGCCTGTTGCATCTGTCAGTGTGTCATCTGTTTAATCTAGGTTTGATTATTGTCAGCTTTCAGGCTTATGCCATTGGATTAGCCATAACTATCCAGATCAAAAGAAACTTTGTTTTCCGAGAAATGACAAAGTGAGATTTAAAAAAATTCTTAAGTCGAAGCTAATTTATGCATTTTCAGAATTGATAAAACAATCTGAAATAAAATTATTCACAGGTTTTGATTCGATGTATATATAAGTACCTCAGTAAGGTCGGGTGCAATTTCAAAAGTAACTTTCAAAATTCATTCTTTCGAAATTATAGATTGATCCTTTATAAGAATTTCTACCGTGTTCTGTAAGTTTGTAATAAAGAGGATCACTGCAACTTTGTGAGAACATTTTCGGTATTCTTGCCTGTATTCTTGTTGAAGTGAAGTCATGGTGTTTCTCTTTCATTCTCATAGAACACTGGAGGAAAGAGCACAGAGGTTGTTTGCAACAAAAGGCAAGTCACTGGATGAACTGGATCCAAACATGTTTGCTAAAAGTAAACCAGGAAAAGCTGGCAGAAAGTAAGTAGTGTCCCAAGCAAATATTTTCAGTTGATAGTTCAAATACACTGTTGAATCAAATCTTTTTCCTATTTGGCTGTCAGGGTCTTTGCTTGAAGTTAATTCAATCGCTTCCATGGCAACAGTTACCCTACAATCTGGCCACAGTTCTTTGAAAGCCAAGTTTACAACAATGATATTGTTTCCAGCCTATTAGCCTTGTGTATTTAGAAATGATTGTTGTTTGCATGTCATGAAATGATAAACAGAAGGAATCAATTGTTGGCGTGATTTGTTTGCTTCATTCAGAGATGACACAACAAAACTTGATAAGGGATAGACCATTAAAAGACAAAGTAAATCTTAAGAATAAAGAGTACTTTTAATGTTTTTTTCAGCCATGTACCTTTTTGAAAAAATATGCACATCCAAGTCTCTTCAAAAATATGTTGGGATGTCAAGGATCAATTTTAAGAATGCAAAAAAAAAAGACTTTCGCATAGATGTCTGCCTACTTCAACCCTAATGAGGGCACAGATAGCAATGTTGTCTGTCTGTCTGTAGGAGTGGTGGTTCAGGATACCATAGGTATCTTCATCACACGGCATTTTTTTATGTGATATCTTTTGTGTATTTCAGCAAAGACAACACAGAGAAACAAAAAGACATTGCATTTCTAGAATCTCAGGTGTACAGACTCAGTGAAATTCTTGGGGTGAGTTGCACGGTTTTATTGCTTTTATTGTTTAATGATGAAACAGAGTTCAATAAGTAACAATCAGACATTTAAGATGTAAAGCCTCGGTAGTTGTGTAAAAGAGGTACACTCTAACCAATAATTATTAATCACTCAGAAGTGAGGAATACTCCCTCTACTGTCAAATTCTATAAATACACAAGCATTAATCTGTAGAGGGCACTGCGAAACTGATTCAGTATAATTCGTTTGTAGAGGGCGCTGTTCAAAGAATTCCACACTCTGCAGGCGATATTGTTAATTTTGACATGTAGTCCTATGTTCTTTCAAATGAGACATATTTTGAAGTATTCTTTACGGCCATCACTGTATGCAGATTTTATGAAATCCAGAAACATTTTTAAATATCTAAAAACTCCATCTATGAGCTGTTGTAGAAACCATGTCAGCCGGCATTGGATAGTCATGTGTCTCAATTCTCTTTGGCCTTCGAACAGAGGTCCTAAGTATTCAACTCATTACCAGGGTGTTTCTGCTATTTCTAATTACCTTATTATTGATTCTTGTTGCTGCATTCAGGATCAAAGAATAGCAACCGTCGAAAACGTTCAGCGTAAACAAGCGAGAACCGACACAGAGAGAGAGGAGGAAGAGGAGGAGACGTTCAGTGACAGCGAGAGTGAGGACGATGAAGATGACGTCATCTACAACCCCAAGAACCTGCCACTGGGCTGGGACGGTAAACCCATACCCTACTGGTTGTATAAACTGCATGGTCTGAACATCAGCTACAGCTGTGAGATCTGCGGTAACCATGTCTACAGGGGACCCAAAGCATTCCAGAGACATTTTGCAGTAAGTTTCGTAGTTCATACCAGTAAACTACCTGTATCTGAAGATATTTTACCTATTTTGGACTTGAATCAACATTTCATATTCTGTTTTATATGGATTATTAAGGTCTGTCCGGTCTGTTGATTGCATAAAATGTGACTTATAGGTAACTATTTCATTCCTTGATATGTAGGGCCAAGGTCATTTGTAGTGATTTAGGAAATACAGTTCACTTTGACTTCTACAGAAAGTCATGTATTCTTTGAGGCGCTGAATGGGATGTCTTCAAAAGATATAAACAACATCTCAGCTAATTTTTCTTTGGCTCAAATATTAAATGAGTAAATGACTTGAATGAGCATTCACTGGTACTTAAGTTTGTTGTGATGTTGCAATTAACTCCAAGATGAATGACTAAAATTCCATATGGCCATTTCCGTCAACTTGATAACATGGATTAATGATTTCTATCGCAGGAATGGCGCCATGCCCATGGTATGAGGTGTCTTGGAATTCCCAACACTGCCCACTTTGCTAACGTCACTCTCATAGAAGATGCCGTTGCATGTAAGTATCAGTGTACAATGTGTAATATTTAACATGAAAACAGCAAGATGTTGTAATATTAGTGAAAATTTCATAAGGGCGCCCTCAATGAACGCTAGTATCAGAAATCCTCAAACCCTGTCATCCTATTTTTCTCGCTAAAGATCCTCCCTTACTGCAAAAGTGTTTGGTACAGAAGATAGTCCATACTCTCACTCTCCCACTACCAAAATCCCTTGACACACCCACTAGGGGTCAAAACAGCAGAGTTGTACAGTACAACAATTTTGATTGTAATGTTTGTGCAGTACAGTCAAGATGTTCGTGGTGTGGGATTTCTCAGAGCACACTGAGACAAACTAACTTTTGATAATTAAAAACATAACTGTGCAAGAACTTGAGATACACGAGTACTCTTGTTGATAATGTGTCAACATTTCAGTATTTGCATATTTAAATAATATTTTAAATAAAATTTGCATAAATGAATACTAATATGCCATGCCTCCAACAGTATATGCACTGTCTGGGCAAAGTTTAGGAAGAAATGGTCTAGTCCTTGTGGACTGTGTATTATATAATAAAGTTTTTGTTTTCGTCCTCTCCTATTTTTACGTTTCATGTTTTGTTTTCAGTGTGGCAAAAGTTAAAGAACAACAAACAGACAGAGAGGTGGCAACCGGATACAGAGGTGAGAACAGTAATGTGTTTTACATGTGTGAAAAATCTCACTGAAATGTAATGTCATTATTTCATAACGATCATTCTTGTCTGTGTCACAAACTACTGAAAGTTCATGTGGTCAGACCAGTATGTCAAGACAAATATCAAATTTCAGTAACTTAGTGGGTCATAGTTAGGGTGAAGATGAGTGTTAAGACCCCCTAGGAAAAGCCACTTTAGTTCTCTGTTTGTACTATGTCCATATTTCTAAATTGCGCCAGGTCCCCCAAATATTGTACTCAGATTCACCAGTGCTTATAATTATTTTTAAAATTTGCTTCAATTCAAATCCCATCAAGAATGGTGTCTAAATTGTATGCATGTGTACGTACAGTGTTTGTATTTAGGTTTCTTAAGGTAGGTACATTGGTTTGGAACCCCCAGTACCATTTCTAATATTCCCTAACACAATTGCATTGAAATACTATGAGGATCCACCTTTACATATGACAGAGGAACCCTGGTAAAATTTACCAAAGTACTGCCCTTAACAGAAACGCTGATCTTTTGTTATTTAACAGGAAGAATTTGAAGATTCCAGTGGTAATGTTGTCAACAAGAAGACATTTGATGATTTGAAGAGACAAGGACTTCTGTAATTTTAACAAGCAAAAATCAATGAACTTTTTTCATTTAGTCATGGAATTTCTAATTGAGAGAACTGCCATCAAGATTTTCACACTCAACCAGGACTACTGTTTTTCCTGCCGAACATTGCGATTTAATTAAAAGACTTCAATTTTTCAGTCCAAACCTGCCAATAAAAGCCTACTAGTTTAAAGCAATATGACTTGAGTTCTCCTTTATTTTATGATGTATTTCCAAAAAAAAGATTTTTTCCTACAATGTAACGCCAGGAAATGCTTTTTTAAGATTTTGAAGCCTGTATTGAGGCTACCAGGGTTCACTTGTGTTCACATTGGTTCCAGTCCCACACAAAAACAGTCCTATAGTGAAATCAGAAAATGTCATCAAAGTTGCTGCTCCATTAAGCGGTTGCCACGTTTCATATTCTTAGCAAAATGTCTGCCTATTGAACGACGTATTTTCTATCCCAGCAAGTGTAAATTTTATAAAAAATTTAGAGTTGGGTCCGGCTTGCCCGCGCACACTACATGTGTAAAGTATGGCTGTCCTACTTCCACTCTCATTACCAATAAAAGGTTGCATCCTGTACTCAGGATTTGTATCCGTGTCTGAAGACTTTTAATGTTTCTATGTACAGTTCCTCCTCAGCCATGCATCCTGTCATGAATGGGAAGGAGGCTTAAAAATTGCAGCTGACAGTTTTGCATTATAGAGTAGCCGTGCAGTTTAGCCTAGAATACTGTAACTGCCTGTCAGTACCATTCTCTAAGCTATAGGAGTAACTCAATAGTTACTCATTTGCTTGCTGTGATGCTAAATTCCAAGACAGTTCTCTGTAAGCTGTGGAATGATATCAAGGAAATAATAATATTAATATGCCCAGCTGTCTTTTAATAAATGAGTAGAAACAAATGCATGACTGATGCTGTCACTTTTCCTTTAGAGAAATAAAAAAAGTTTTTTTTGGTAAAATCACTGTATGTATGGTAGCACTTGATTCGTGTGTCCTGTGTCAGAGTTCCCTAAACTGTAATTGCAACTGTTTAGCAACTTTAGGAATTCTCTATAAAATTTCCTCTGGTCAGCCTTATGTCGGTATATCTAATATGTGCAATAGTCTTGACTTGTAGAGAACACGTGGTGGCTCCTTTGGCTGACATAGCATTCCTGTTTGTAATTTAAGACATCCAGGAAGTGTTAACCATATGCCAGTATATCTCTGCTATAGTCTTAAGTCATAGAAAGCACTTAGTGGCTCCTTTGGCTGACACGGCACTCCTGTGTGTTAATTTAGATGTCCATGTGGTGCATGAAGTGAACACAAGTGTAGTGTGAACCATAAGTGATGTTAATTGGTGATTCAGACAAACGTGTGTCTGTCTGTTACTACCCCGTGGTAAATGGCTTGACCCTTCAGTGACTTACATTTAAATTGGAGAAACTGCTGTTTCAGTTTGGAGAGAATTTTTTTAAGCTCAGTGGATACAAGTGGAAATACATAGTTTATCATTCATTTCTTATATCTCGCACAATTAGTTGTAAAGGACTTAAAACTGCTTTCGTCGAACCATCATGGCAAAACCCCAACAAAAGATGCATGTGTCCCGTCGGACCTTGCATCCATCTCAATGAAAGTTAATTACCAAGAATGGAAAACCGAGATCTAGCAGCTGCTCCCGGCAGTTGTTCCTGTGACACTGCCCTCTTACGACGAGGTGAAGAGAGTTCTGTCCAACATGGCTGCCGTCAGTAGTGCAAAATGACCACTCCTCCTCTTGTGTCGGCTGTTTTGCGTGTTCAGAGTACGAAGCCGCGGGTTTGACAGCGATCGGTGGGTGGAACCAGGTACTACGTCACCAGAATATTACCAGCTTTGATCAGTAGATATAGAAAAACCACTTGATTTGATTTTTTTCCGGCACTCGTGGGATCAGCTGTTCTGAAGTGCCTCTACATTGGACCAGACAACAGCTTTGGACGTATCATCTTCCTTTCGTATCTTCCATACACCATAAATACCGACTTATCTGTCTGAATTCTAGCATCGTACAAAGTAAACTCGCCGCAACTGGATAGTTTCAAGGAGATCTCGCCAGACAGGATCTGGTTAAGAACCAAGAAGTGAGCAGGACCCGGCGAAATGGACGCGTCGGTCGCTGTCCAGGAAAGTCTCAATCCCGGTGAACGTTGTATTGTTATATCCTTGTCTATAAACGATCACAGATGGGTATTTTAAAGTGAATAATTTCAATTTATCAACTTATTCCAGTTCTCAGTCGCAGGAATATTTTTTTTCATTAATCAGCCTCAATCTGAGAATTATATTTTTAGAATTATTATTACCGTCATTCCCACCAGTGTCGAATACGTGGGCCGGCTGTACATTGTATTCCGTGGGACCCGCATTGCTCAGGGCGTAAAAACAGGCCTGTACAATACTGTTGCACCACCAATGGTACAGTGCAGCACAAGTTGACATTTGTTCAAACATGCAGCGACATCAGGTCTGAACTCTTAAGGAGGACCTCTGAGATACAAAGGGCATCACTAAAACATCACTGTGATTTTAAGCAGGGAAAGACAGAGCCGACCAGTCTTGGCTGCATCTTTGCAGATCATTTATTTCCGAGTACACATACCCTATACAGGCGTTACTAATATTCCGCTTAATTATCCAGGCAGTGTTATGTAATGTACAAATACTAAACTGGTAACAGTTGTCCTATGTTTAGGCTGGTCAATTTAGAATGCACAGAGCTGAATGTATGGATGAGTTGAACTTTTATCACTGTGACCGGCTAAATAAGGTAACATCTGGTGTCGCTGCAGGGTTCATTTTCTTAATGCTCATTGTACATATGGCTGGGTTGACTAGTCTAGAGATGATCTTTTCACAGGCATTTTTTCCCAAACACTATTCATAACAAAACATAGCCCTGATGTTTTAGACTCTGAGCCAGCTGTAGCCCTGTCTGCAACTTTGAACAGATATGAACCCACTGAAAGGCCAATCATGACGGATGATATACAACCATGAAAACAACTTTACTGCTGCTAAGCACTCCATAAGCACCTGACTGAAGTGCACTTTAATACCAAAGTGACTCACTGTTTGAATGTTTTTATATACATACCATTGAAATGACATAATTATTGCATCACACTTTACAGCCAGGGCAGAGGTATTTAGTGTAAATATTTCAATTTTATTTATTAATGATATCATGTCCTGAATATCTACATTTATAACTAGAGAGATAAACTGACAAATTCTGATTTAAGGAATCAGAATTACATATATATAATGTACTTAAAGTATGTATATAAAAATATCTATATATTTGCATGATAATATATCATATATATATATATATATATATATATATATATATATATATATATATGCATGCTTAAATGTGTATTTACAGGATGTTTATATATGTATATTATGTGCACATCAGCATGTATGTACATATGACATAATTAATGTACATACGATAAATTGTCAGGCAAATATATTCACAATAACTTTTGCACAATTTTGTTTATCATATGCCCATACTTGTCATTCATTCCATAGATAATTTGGTGTGTGATGGCAGATACTAAGGGATGGATCATACCATCTCGACGGAGCTAAGTTTGTTCTGCAGTGTTGATTTCCACCTTTGACCCTTGATAATTTGGTGACCTTGCCAACGTGGCTGCTAAGTGCAAAGATGGTACAATGACAGGGTTGAATAATTTGATGCTTTCATGTTTTTGATATAATATCATTTTATTTCTGAATGAAATGTATGTATGTGTAATGCATGTGTGTGTGGATGAAGGTTATGTTGTTGAAAATGTGCAAATATCTGTTCTCAAGAAATGTTGCTGTGTGTAAGGTATGTTCAATTTTTCCACTGTTAAAGAAACCGTGATTTTTCCTTGACTGTTGTATCCACTGTGTGGAAGCCACACTGAAGCAGGAACAGGGTAGAAGCAGTCGACTGCTGTCCATTGTCGATAGCAACAGTGCACAAGCGTAAGTATTAACCGTCTCATCATGATGAACGCCAAAAGGAATGTGATTATTGGTATATAAGTGTGTGTACGTATATGCACATGTGTGTGTTTGAGTGAATGTACAGTGCAGTGCTTTCCTCAGCTTTGAAAAGGCTTGGGTGACCAATTTACATAACAATGCATAGTTTGCATATCATATTGTTGTGAAAATATTCTGCATGAAATGCAAAAGGATGGCTCACTCCTTGAAATTTCCTTTTGGAGAGCCCTGCAATAAGTTTTGCTTGTCTACTGTCTGAAGGCTTTGTGCCGACAAAAATTACTAGTTTTCAACACAGGAAATTTAATAGCGCTGTACATCTGATGTTGTGAAAATATCAGGCAAAGTATGCATTTCAAATCTGGGCCACCCTTTACTGTTCAGTTCACATGAGAATACTGCATGATGTCTGATTCAGATCACAGAGGGAACTCAAAAAAACCAATGAGGAACCATTACAGATCCACGGGATATCATTGAAGGAAGGAAAATGAGGAAAGAAACGTTAGATTCAGATACAAAATATGGAGCAGGATACCCTGTTACAATAATACGCGATAAAACAAGGAAATACTTGATATTCCGTTCTCTATCCAGGATGGAGAAATTTCTTCAGTGTTCTTTGTTATGCAATACTTTCATTTCTTGATACGTTGAGTAAGTAGAATTGTGACGTGGCAATATTTTGTAAATTTGTATCACATGATTAAGTGAAATAGGGGGAAATAAACTTGCTTTCTTAACCCTTTTCAGGCGTGACTTTCTGATAACTCATCAGGATGACCCCTATGTATTGGGGTTTAGGCCTCAAAGGGTTAAAAAAGTTGTACTGATTACTGATGGTGAATACTATTATAGTAATTCATTCACAATTAGATTCACCAAAGCATATGTGAAATGCTGCAGTCTGTGTCCAATTTCTGTACATATCTTTTGACGAGAGCAGATTTACTGTTATTTTATTACACATTGTCTTTATTCCAAGTGATGTCATGGTGTTGTTGTGGTGGTGCTTTGTTAGATAAAAAAGGCCACAAGATTGGAAAGTGCCATTTAATGTCAGGCTGCGTTTTACTTTGAAAACAGGCTGAATGAGTTGAGATATTCTGCTATTACTACATTTAATGAGTGAAACAGTTTTCAGAATTCAATGAAATATCACTTCTGTGATTTTTTCCAGACCCAGTTTTTTCCAAACTTTCCATTGCTCTGTGCCATTGTAAAAGATCCAGTCACACCATTAACCCTTTGGGTGCTGTATTTTTTCCCACCAAAAATTTAGTGCAACATTTTACCAATTTTTGTGAACTTTTCTATAATTTTTCAGATAATTTTAGACCAAATGAACACAAAATTTCATTAGCCACAGTTTTTAATCAAAATTTTGAAAAAATCTGACAAAAAATTGACTGAGCTATATTTTATTAGGGCGACAAAAATTGACTTTGGCGCTCAAAGGGTTAAGAGACAACATGGGTTTATATGGTGTTGTACCAGTGACAGAGACAATATGTGACCCTGCTACCTTTGAAAAGGTTATCACTGTCTTCAAAGATTGAATGACCTTTTAGCAATGTCAGCAATAAGTTTATAAGGTCTGAAGGAGCATTTCAATGGCACTTTTCAAAGACTCTGTCCTTGATAAGAATCATTTGTGCAGTCGTTTAGAACATAATGACCATCAGTCGTGTGATGAACAGTAATGCTGTATCACCACTGTAAAGAAAATTACTCGGTATCAGTTGAAGATATTTAATTTTATATTGGGACATTACATTCTTGTGAGTAGCTTATCAGACTCACTTAAAATCTTTCAACCCCGTTTCCTTATGCACAGATCCATATTCACCACTGAAAACGATGGACTTTGACCAAACCACAATTGATTATAGGGTGAAATGCCATGATCAAGTGATTCACAAATACACTCTGTACTTCCAGTTTCAGACTATAAAATAACTGCAAGGCATTTTAAAAATGCAAAATACTGCATACATGTCACTCAGTTTGTCGCAAGGTGACACCTTATCCAGGTTATTTGCATTAGTTCACATACTCTAGGAAATATCATGCATAACAAACAAGAAATTAGCCATTATGGTGTTGTAGTTTAAAACTCTGTATCTGTCTCTCGCAAGTGTACCTGTAGTCCTGACACAGTGAACTTGAACTAGTTTTGATTCTCACTGTTCTTGAAGGATGGAGGACATTTCGATGCATATGAAAAATGTTAGTTTTGATGGCAAGATAACGACCCAGCTCACCGACTGCATGGATTTAAATAACAATGTAACAGCTCATACACTCACAGTGTATAGAAATAGCTTATTGAAAAGAAATGAAGGCATACACACACACTGTTGATTTGTCCAAGCCCCTGTGCCATACTGGGTGTATTTAGTAAGTGTACTGGTAGTGCCAATGTCTGGTAAAAAGTGGTGACGTGTATGTTGTTGCCATTTACTAAATTGGCAAGACTGCATAAGAGTGGGCCTGCACTGGACGTTGTTACAAATTAACCTTATCCTAAGGGGTCCAGCTGCTTAAACAAGCTATCGAAGGCCCCCGTCCGGTGTCGTTCTGGTATGCCGCAAAATTCAGTATACTTCATCAATAATATTGCTTGCTATCGTTAACTTTGATAGTAACTTTGACGCTATTGTGAGGTGTGAGAAATTCACAGATTGATTTTGTTTAATTTCTTGGAAAGGGCCAGGAAACAGGCACTTAAAACATAAATATCAGGAAATTGCTGTAAATAGAGTAGATTATAAATCTGCTTTAGTTCAGATGGTGATATGACACATAGTTCAAACAGAATCAGTTCCTAGTTGGAAGTTGTTTGCATCTATAATCTGAAATATTTTGTAGAAGTTTGTCTATCAAAAACTCTCAAACTCTCAAACTATGCTGATATCTGAGTAAACAGTTATAATGATAGAGTCTCATGGAAAAACATTTGAAATGGTCAGAGTCCAGCAAGGAAGGGAAGGACAAGCATTTTGCAGCTGTGACCTGTTATGAACACAGTGAATTGTATGTGTGTGACACCCAGTGTATTCAGATAGACACTGACTATTTACTTATTTTGAAGGGTCCACTGGCCTTTTCCTGTGAACAATTTTCTCTGAATAAAGGGAACTGTCTGTCAATCACAGATTGCCAACCGTTTGAGAAAGATTTATAAACACCCTAGCCTCACATGGATCAGTATTTGCTTCGTGCATTATTTGTATTTTAATATAGATCAGCCATAAACCAATAATATTAGAAACTTCACACAAATTTACAACTATTATATCATGGACTTTCCCTGCGCTTTGATTCTCGTTTCCTTGGAGAAAGTCTGTGCTCTATAGATAATAATTGTCATAATGTAGTAAGGATTATAAGTTCATCATGAACTGTTTTGCACCACCCTCTATGCATCACACTTTGGTACAACCCCATAGTTTTCATCAGTGCAGTTGGATCTGTGTACTACAAAATAGGGTGAGAAGGGAGCAAAGTTTACGGCATACTTGTCACATACAAATTTTACCTCATTTCTTTCAAGTTTGTTCATCTACACCTGCAAGAAGACACCAGTCATATGTGTGGAAGATGTCACCTTGGAGACGGCTCTACCAATCAAGGGAGACTTTGTTTGTAAAGTTGGTGAGTGTGACCTTTGACCTGTTGACCTACATTTCTCTTCTGATCCACAACAAGATCTCGCACCTTGACATTAGCTTCAAAGTTCATATTTGTTTAACTTTGACCCCATTACATGAATTTATTTAACGATGCTGCAGGTGTCATAATCCTTTTAACAGATTTATCAACAGAATTTGATCAAAAAAATTCTTCTTTTCATACCGTCCGCACCATTTTACCGTTTTGTTTTTTACAGTAAACATTTTACCAGACTTTAGAAATGCAGACTTTGCTGAATATGCACAAAACTGCAGCTTGCTACTTTGTATGTGTGTTTGGAGGAAAGCAAGAAACCTTAGAATTTGTTATTATCAAAGAATTTTTTGTTAAAAAGGAAATATAAGACCAAGAATAGTTGTCCTGTGAAATAATTTATAAAACTTCCACCATGAGGTCACCTCTCTGTTCATGTTCACATTTTAAATTGTGAGTTGTTTTGAAAATATTATCGTGAGAATTTTGCATGTTTTTCTCTAACATAAATTCTTCACCATGGTGCTTTTGAAATATTGTTATGGGCAAACACTTTTGGTCAGGATTGTCATTGTGAAGGAACTTTGTTCAAAGTTGATGTCTTTCAAGCGAAATCCGAAGTGAAACAGTTCACGTATTAAACCCTATTTTAGTGAGTTAAATATTCCTGAAACTTTGAAAGTCTTTTCAGACCTTACAACATCTCCAAACATTTTGAGACATTCAAGCTCAGAACAGCTATCAATGGCTTGCATAATTTTGATACTTCGCAAAACGAATGTCTGTATTCAGACTATTGATAGTCACTGAATTGATGACATGTCAAAACAAAACAGATTGAAATTTGTTGAAGATGGTTTGATGTGCAAGTCCATCAAAAGATTGAGCAATATTTTCAACTAAAAAAGTCTACTAATTTTGAACTGTAAGCCTTAATAGCCCTTACGGGAAAAAAAAAGATTAACCTGTAGGTTTTCAAGTACCTATGCACGATTCTACAAACACTTGATGAAATTCATTCACTGTAATAACATATTTTGAAATTTCTGATTCAGGTGATCATAGACTGAATGACATTTTCATGACAGTGACAGTGTTAAAAACATTGAAGAAAAGTTGAATGCCAAAATTGCAATGAAGTAGCCAGGTTGTCACTTATTTAATCCTAAGCAATGTGTACATGAGACCATTGTGTACAGCCATACAAAGTAGACAGCACAATAACATTTGCATAACTGAAATTTCTGTCAGTATTACAAAGACAGACATAGAAGATAATCCGTCTCTCCCCCCCCAAAGAAAAAAAAGAGTCACAACTTGAGATGTAGTTCGAAACCCACAGGCAAGAAGTTTTGAAACATTTACATTGATAAGACACTATGTATGGCTGTTTTGGCTTTTGTGGGAAATGATTGTTTGTATACACAAAACCAGTGTGTGCATTCTGACAAAATCTGTTTCAAGTTGAAGATGAATGCTGTTCAGAGACAATGCAACAGCATTCTTCAGCCAATGGAGATGGCCATACTCTAAGGTGTGTTCTGGAATTCTGCCAACAGTGATCCCCAGCTCAATTGTAAATTTTATGCAAACAATAACCAAAGAGAGTCAATACAGATTCTAAAAATAAACATTCCCAAAGGCAAGTTCTGTCCACATTGGCAATGAACCATGACTGGAATGCAATGGGAATGCTCAATGAGATAATCTGAAGCCATTTTGTCAAATAACCTTTGACCCCAGAGTGCAGACAGCCACCAATACATATTCTCTGAAAAACACAGTAAAAATGCTCTTCATGACATAAGAATGAATTCTTAGAGCTTTGCTTTGTTATTAGCTGAGGAAGTTCTCAAAGCATTTTTCTCTGATAAATAAATAGGAAAATGTCAGGCATAACTCTACTTGATTTTATTTGCAACCAAATATAATTTCTCAATGTTTGAAATTATGATACAAAAATTCTGTAAATAAACAATGCAGGAGTATTTAAAACATGATTATTTGCTTGAAAGTAAGAGTTATGTAAAATATTCTGAATCTAAACATGGAATAATATAATCCCAGAACCCAATTGGCTGATATGGAATGCCTCATATGAGTTGGTTCGTGTGAGACAGAAATTCCCCAGTGAGTGTAGGACATTCCATCTCAGCCTGTTGGAGTGTGAGATTATTTTTCTCACATCTCTTCAATACTGGTGAAACTTGCAGTAATGGCATTTAATTAAGAAAACACCGTCATCATTAATGATATTCATCTATTTTATATCATCCAACTTGAAAATATAGTCCATATTTATCCACATTAAATGATGTGTTAAACATGTCCATACTGATGTATGTTTTCCTCTCACTGCTGTTCCTCTGAAAGCATTGCATCATAATTAATTTGTGATGCATTAATATTCGAAATAAAATTAAATTGCGATGTGGTCTTTTTTTCATGTCATTGTCAACAACAGGGAATGCATGGAAACTTGTTCACTTTGAAATGTATCATCTGCTCATGCTATAGTCCTGGTATTACAGTATGCAACCAACTCCAATTCATCAAATCAGATACATGCATTGGGACCGAGGGACAGCAGATGACCAATCAGCATTCATCAAATGAAAATATATTTCACTCGTGCAATGATACAGAGTGTGACAACAGATCGATCCTACACTGGTTTTCTCACATTCCCAGTGTTCCAGGGATGTGAGAAAGTCAAATTTTCTTTTTCTAAAATTTTAGCAAGCTACCATCTTCAACTATGTTTGTTTTATTTTCCTAAATGATGACATGGCTGTATTGTCATAGAATGATTAAGTCTTGCAAATTACATCCTCAGAAAAGCTTTTTCAAGTAAGAGCAACTACTATTATGTCCAAATATGAATCCTTTCATCAAGGCATTATTAATTAAGGCATTTGTCCACTTTTTTCAGAATCTGAATCCATTGCTTCCCTGCCTGGAGCTGATGTTCCTGTTAGAATCGCCACAAGTGAGACAGACGTCGTCTTTGAATTACCATTTGGATCGAAAACAAGTATCTTTTTAAATGAAGTCAGAAAATCAATGGGAAGTGAGTATAAATTTTTTCTTGTTTGAAAGATTTAAATCATCATTTTTCACAAGAGGATAGTGTAATTTTTTGTGTGAAAAAAGTTTGCTGACCATCATAATGTTACTAGTTTGTTACTGCATATATCTGATATTTTTTATTCTGTAAATATGAGATGAATTGTACAATGAAATAGTACCAAAGATATGAAAGATATGAAATATCGGAAAGGTTGATGATGTAGCACAGCATTGACAGAGATCACATTTAGCAGCTATGCCTAAAGCGATTGGCAGTAATGTTTTGTGCATGCTATCAACAGTGGAAACTCATTTGCCATCAATGAGCATATGCGGAGAGATTAAAACTGCAGTTTTATTATAATACGTCAGAACTCTATAGAAAATAAATTTCCGACAAAATTCACAATATTATTAATGAAGAATTTCTGTTCAAACCAAAAACTTTTTTCAAGTCTCCTATCAGAGTTTTATGGAATAATACTTTCATTACTGTCTGTTTGTACCGGTAACAAAAATTAGTCAGTGGTGTTGTCAGGAGAAAACTGTGTAAAGAGTCTAACATTTCCCAGGCTATTTATGAACAGTGTAGGATTTCTACCAGATCTGGAAATTATATGAAAATATTAGAACATTTTGCCAGAGCTTCTTTGGTTTTTCCACAATTTTACCGACATGAAAATATTTTTAAAAAATTGATATTGGAATTCACATATAATACCTGTTAGACATTAACACAGATTATCTCAACTACAGAAACTTTTTTCGACATGCTAAACACCATGGTAGAAATTCATTTTCTTTATTTTTTGCTGAACAGCGTTTTTACAGAGGGCAAGTTCTGGGGTGGCGTTTACGTTTCAGTGGGTGGACAGATACAGACAGCAGATCTCCGAGGCTCAACAATCACAACAGTTGCTATTTGATGAGTTTGATCCAGTGGCAGTGGTCAAGGAAGTCACTGCGGTGGAACAGCCCCCTCACGACACACAGCAACATTTGCAGCAACCGCAGCAGGGGCAAACACAACAACAAGGTACCGTGCGATACAAAATGCCGTAAAATTGCTCACATTTTTCAAATTATAGTTCTTCTTTAGTTTTAGACTCGAAGAGAATGTGCTTTTTGTCTTTTATCATGAAACTCATGTCAAAATATTGGGAGACTCTGACAAATATTTTGGATATTCACTTATTAAACCCTTGAACCACGGTGGTTTAGCCTAAACCTATTATTATTTATGGTGATTGTGGACCAGTTTACAGGGAATGGGGGTGAGCAGGTTAAACAACACTGAGGGAAAGAATTAAAACAGCCCAGATGTGAGAGATTCTGACCCCTATTTAATTATACCCTGGTGGAAGATAAGCTTGATCGGTGATTTTTGTATCATATAGAAAGAGTGACAGCAGTGATATTATTTCAATCCTTAACACTGGAAATTTAATTTTGCATTCTCATGGACTCAAATGAAAATTGATAAGGCAGTGAACTTGATTTCTGTGTTTTGCTTTCTGAAAAATGAGTGAAATTTTAAAATTGTGAACACATTCATCTTAGATTAGAATTACTTCATCATGTATCACTAGGGTGTTTACATGTAGGGGCTAATGGCCTCATATGCACAGCACTAGGCAATAAATATTTATTTGAAGTACATTATAAGGGTTAAACATTACACAACATTTACCATATAGACTAATAATCATTTATTAACTCATATGTGCCATATGTATACATATCGCTGTATGAGCCGTCTCGGTCAGTAACCATTTAGTAAATCAATGACATTAACATACAGCTATGCATGTATGTACCATCATGAAGTCCATGTATGTTAATGTATATAGGTAAAATGTCATTTTTGTGTCAACAAGACATAGTAATACAAGGCTAAGGCAAAGCAATACAAGAGTTCACCAGTATTCTACAGAGTATATTCAATTTATTGTTCACAGAAGGCCTCAGTGAGTAACCGAGTTTTCATTGTAAGAACAATTGCGCCCAAATTTCTTCAGATGTACCGTTTGTGTTTTCATTGATAAACTTACAACATGGCTGACAATTTTACACAATTATTGACTGAACTGTGCTGCAGACAAGAATTAAAGACATTTTTAGCATATACAAAGAATTTTTTGCTCATTGAATTCAAGTTGAAATGAGTTGGGATGAAATTTCTTTTCAAACAACCTTGATCACTAGTTTCATACAAATTGTCTCTTTACTATGGTATACTAATAGTAGTACACATTAGTTGTCAGATTCACTCACAGCTTCTTGTGCGCTGTGCAACTTTGTTCTCTCGTGCCCCAGACTATTAATTCTCAGTGTAGCCTTGTTCAGTTACCTAGCATAGCTTGAATTTTGACATTTCGAGAGCCAGTACATGACATACCTTATTCTGTCCAACTTGGTAAAAGGACATAACCCAATGCCATTCATACTAATGTCTACTTGTTTACAGTATAATCCAATATGGGCATTAGTCTCAGATAGGTCTTTTGTACCCTCATTTTGTTTTTCAAGTTGATCATATTAACTTCAATTTAGTTACTTCCACTTACTAATTTCCAATTACAAGAGGGGACTTTGTCTTTGTCAATGACTTGTTTCACTACACATTTGCATTTGAGCTAACTTAACCAGATGTTGAGATCGCATCAGTGTACATGATTGGTGATTACAGAGTCAGAGAGGCAGCGTAGTGAACCAGAGACTGTAAGGGAGTTTAATTAGTTACGAAAAAACGTGATTGGTAATTAGTTATATCATTAATCTGTTGACCTCTTATTTCTGCTTAACTTGAGATGTATACAGAAGTACATGTAATATCAGAATCTTTCTCTTTGATGACCGTTAAACATTTTGATCAGCCATGTTAAGGTGCTACAATCACTGAGCTGGTTAACCATTTGAGTGTCAAAGTCAATTTTTGTCACCTCCATAAAACACACCTTGCTCAATTTTTTTCCGATTTTTGCCAACATTTTGATAAACAACTGTACCCAATGAAATGTGGTGTCCATTTGGTTCAAAATTATCACAAAAAACATAACAGAAAAATTCATAAAAATTGGTAAATTGTTGCACTAAAATTTTGGTGGGAAAAATTACTGCACTCAAAGGGTCATAGCTACGATACTGGCTGTACAGTACACAGTAATTTTTCAATGAAAAGAAACTTATTTCACTGAATGTTTATCTATTTCATCCACGTTTGTCCATCACTGGATTTGTACCTGTACCAGTGTTATGTCATGTAGTGCCCTGTTTGCAGGGAACAAACAAAACCATAAATATGTAAATTTGAGGTGTTTTTGCCTCATCCAGAGAGGTGATTTTTTATCAATTGACAACAGATATATCATGTGAGTTCAGCATTAGACAGTTTGTGCCTCCCATTCACATTGGTGGTCAAAAAGGTGACAACTAGGTCGTGGCATTTTCCAGTAAAGAATGTCCAAAGTTCATTTTCTGAGAATAGCCACTCATGGAAAGACTTGCTTATCGTAACTTGTCGACAGTATCAGTATGTCACATGTGTCTCAGTGAATGTCTTCTACTGAATGTCACTTGACTGTACTCACGCACTCTCCAGTTCTGCATAGTTATTCAGTGTACAGCAATTGTTTTTCAATTTTGTCATCTTTGTGAAATTGTTCAAATTTCCAGCTATCTATATGATAGGTAGGGTGTGCCATGTGCAATGCAAATTACTAGGTATATGTTATCGGTTGTGTATGTGTGAGAATGTAATTTGCAGGTTTTCTGTGGTACTTCCTTATCAACACACTGATATGCTTATGTTACATTGATTGTACTTGTAGGGATTTGTCTACCCTCTCCTCATCTCAATTTTTTTTTCTTTCTGTCTTTTAGCTGACTGGCCATGGTCCAGTGTAATAACTCCCACCAATGATGGTACAACTCCAGTAGTCTGTGAGTATTTACTTTTGTAAATGCCTATCTACAAGTATCTACTCTGATTTTCTAAAAGTATTCCTTGTTGAGTTAATATCACTAAATTGCTAAGACATCTCGCCATATACTGGAAGCTTAATTAAGAAAGATGTCAGTCTATAACAGATGCTTCTCTCCAAGCGACAGAGAAAGGCAGTATATGCAGATTAACCCGAACATTTTCTGCCCTATCTCTTGCGACAGAAAGTTTCTTTATTCACACAATGCCGGTGTTTGATTTAGAATGCCATACCTTTGTACATATTCTGTTTTGATGTATAGCATTGAGAAGGATTTGCATGGAGACTTAACATGTTTGTGAATAAACGTTTAAATGAATGATGTTGATGCCCATAAATCTATGAGGGAAAAGATTAATTAAAATTTCAACTCAAAGCACTTGACTGTTTCTTGTATTGTGATTCTGAATTTAACCAGAGCTACGCATGTATACAGACATCTTTGACAGCCAAGTATGAAACATTTAAGAAAGATGCTTCATCTCTGAGAATATAATTCTTCATAGTTCCACATTTACTTCATTCGTGTTGTTATTATTTTCTGTCAAGTTACTGAAGGTGAGAGTGGATTTGAAGACAATTTTGCTGACCTGTCGTTGAAAGACCCCCAATCAGACAGCGGTCTGCGGCCACTCAGCAATGCATCAAGAGACAGTCTGAGTTCAAGAGACAGCCTTACTGCATCGTAAGTTGTCCACTTTCTGCTTGGCCGTCATGCTGATGACCTTTGCCCTTTGAACTATCCTCGCCTACATAAGGTTTATCTGCCATAGAAACTAGGTGCACAATGTATACATATTTGCCTTCAGTCTGAGAAGGAACGCACACGATTGCAAAAGTGAAAGAAAGTGGACAAATATAATTTTAATAGTAAAGCACATTGTTATATATAGAACAAAATCAGGGTGTTACTCAAAAAACCCTATCAATTCGACCAGAAAAAAATAATTATGATTTTAAATAGTTGAATTATTAGAAAATTAACAAAGCCAAAATAATTTTAGTGGTCGAATTATTAGGGATTTCAACTTTTTTGACAGTTCATAAGTGATATGCTTACCATCTTGGATGATTGAAACATATAAAGGTGACTTTCCTGAAGTCCTGACTTAGACATTCTGTGCTGTACACTGTGTATTGTATCGAAATAATGTTCAAAACAGCGTGTAATTGATTGTTTGGTTGAATTATTAGAGATTGAGAAAGTCTCAATCTCCATCGGTGGTTGAATTGATAAGGGTAAAATAAAATTACATTTTGAGAAAAAATAAGGTGATTGAATTAACAGAGTGGTCGAATTAATAGGGTTTTATGGTAATTGTATCAGTTGAGGAATAGAAAAACTTGAGTAGAGCTTTGAAATTGTACCGTCTGTTCCTATTTAACCAATAATCATCTATCAATTTGAATTTATGCAATTTTTCACTCTTTTCAATTTAGATTATGAAGATAAAGTATGTAGCTTGAATTTCAATTTAGATTATAACGATGACAGTAACTAACTTGAATAATGCATTTATTGGAGTTCTGAATGCGCCAACTTATGATCACGTCTAATAAATCTTCAGTCAAATTGATGAATTTCCAATCAATGACAAAATGACAGGCTCTCTCCTTTATCTCATAATGGATTTCTTTTTCCCATTCATTACAAAGCCTTTCACTCAGTCAGTTCAATAAAATGAACTTTTGCATTGCCACATTTTGCACTGAGGCAACTATATATTCTATTGACTTTGTCTGAAACATTTCTCTTTATATGTTTGTAATCTCCGATGAAAACAGATGTGTACAGCGTAGTACCAGTAGTTACCCTGAGGTCATACGCCACTGACCTTTGACCTGAATAGTGATAGGGTCACAAAACTGAAACGAATCAATGTACTGGCAAAATTTATCTGCTAGAGGTCAGTTGTGTTGTAATTTTATCGGATGAACGGTGGCGCAGTCTTCATTTTGTCAAGAGAGATGTCACTGAAGCTGTGTTTACCGATTAATGGTTCCCTGGTTTCAATGAAATGCATTAGATAATATATAACTGTAAACACTACTGGCTCATCTATTAGGTATTTTAGCATATTCAATACTCCAACAAATCAAAGGTTGAGATTCAGTTGTACACTAGACGGTTCAGAGTGACCGTACGACGATTTTTGACTAATGGACGACGTCAGTTTACGAACCTTTGCTGAAGCCATTGCTTGTTCAAAGCAACATGTTCTTTGTACCTTTAGACACGCAAGAATTTCAAGAAAGGTTGGAAATTTTTCATTCTTTCTCTTTATTTTGCATTTTTTGTAGATTTACCACAGAGATTATGCGAGTTCTAGTCACAACAGACCCAAAAATTGAAATGAAATTTCCATCCATGCAGTCTATCACCCATGGAATACTATACATTCAGAAATACTATGCAAAGTGTTGATAAACGGTAGCCATTTCATACAGCCACTGTGCCTTCATGAATGGAATATGCAAACAAGTTAAATTTTGAAAAAATATTTATCAAAATATTATAGTAATTATTAACTTTTTTAGAGAGCACATGAATAGTCATCCGTATTATTATAAATTACTTCATTGAAAAATGTATTCAACTATGAAAAACTACTCGACATGTACAGTGACAGTGTTACCGCAATGTGAATCATCAATATGAAAATCTAAAGATATTTTTCCCCATGGGCATGAACAACAACTGGTATAAAAATATATAAATTAACAAGAAATTTGTCTAGGTCAATGACAGGGTCACAGATTTCATAACAGAAGAGTGATTATTTAACTATAGGTCGACCTGCTTGTATCATGTATAAAGTACACAATGGTGAATGACCTCAAAGATGTATGGTTTAGAGAGCCCATTCAGCTCGTATGATAAAGATAATATACAGTGATATATTTCCTCAAAGGGTATGTTTAAATGAAACCATCAGGGATGTGTAAAAATCACAGTGTTTCATGTCTCTGAATTCACAATTAAACCTTTTAACCCGGCTCGGACAAAAAATGTCCGCATGATGTCATAGGGCACCAGGGGGTCAGGGTGCAAAGGGTTAAATGGAGATACATGACTAGAATTTTGATTCACCGAGGCAATTTGTGCCGTGATTAAAATACGTGAAATTTTCAAAAACTGACATGCCTGGGAAATTATTAACTTCTTCCATTGTAATTCTAAGCCTCCTCTGAAATACTGAAATTTTTTTACATAGTTTCAAAAATTTGAAGTTTGCCGTAATATACATCAGGTGCATTGTTGAGTTACAACCCTTTTCATGTAGAGATGGCACAACTTTGGAACAACAGAGCGGATGCTGGTTTTGTACATTGAATTCTGAACTCAGTCGGGCAGGATGAAATCTGTTGATGCTGTTTTCACCATTTCAGACACTCCTTCAATTGTTTGAACCCCTTTATTTTCAATGTCAAGGTTAGACCAGAGTACTGAACTTGGGTTCGTAGAGATTTTAGACACTTAAAGATAGACACCACAATTAAAAGTCAGAAATTTATTACACTTCACCCTTTTCATCACCATGGTTTAACCCTAATCTATTGTTGCCTTTGGTGAGTGGATCGGTTGATGGAGACTTTGAGGGTGAACAAGTTCAAAGGGAATAAATAATCCAGGTGAAATCAAATTGAAAGTAAATTATGTCCAGAAAGTGGATAACAAAGGCTTCTAGAGTGTGAATCAGCAACATACATGTATGAACAAAGAATTAGAGGCTTACCTCAACAAGGGGTGTGTCCCTCTTTAGCTTACAAGTTATACAAATCTACATCACAGTTTGCACAAGGTAAAACCAGGCACATTTATACATATTTTATGGGAAGTATTCGTGTAAAATGCCAATAACTGTGATCACTCCATTAGCCATTGTGACATGACCTGACTGTTTTATTCAGAAAAGGAAGTGTCACCAGTCATTGAATCTTTCTTGCACTTCTCCATTCCATTCACCGACTTTTTTGGTGTCTACTCCCCGATCAGTACGGAGGACTTTCAGGAATCCACCGGAAGCGGGAGTGTGCCAGAAATCATGGAAGGAATGGGAACGACCTCCAACAGACCAATCGGTGTTCGCGACGGAATCGTCAGACTTCACATGTCGAAACGCGACAGAGAGTTCACCGTGTTGCAACCGTTCAGGTACGTCCAAGCTTGGTTGTGAGAAGTATCGCATTGCAAAGGTGACATATGTGGCAGAGTGGCTGTTGATCTGCCGTGTTCTGCTTTAGATGTTGTAGATAGATAAGATATGATATTGCTATGCATTTGTGTAATAAGGACACACAAGATATGATATTGCTGTGCATGTAAAGGCCAATGAAAGTGCATTTTATGGCACAGTTTAAATCCATTTTTGTTCATCAATTAATTGCACACAATAAGAGATTCTAATTTCTTTTATGCCGGAAAAAATTCATTGAGGAAGTGTCCAATAAATAAAGTATGAATTTACAATCAATATTGCCCTTACTGTGAAACTGGTCCAACTAAATTTGCTTGCCAAGGGTGTTTTCCTCGGTCAGGGACCCTACCTCTCCCTATAAAGAGAGACCATACTACACTGACCTAACCAAGCTGTGCGGACCGGACGATAGATCCAACTAGAATAAGACCAATCTCAAGATTTTCAAAGTCCAGATACATTATTTGAAACATTGTAGTAACCTTAAAGGCTCAAGAGATCTAACTCTGTCCAAAGTTCCAAATGTCTTTGATACAATTTTTGTATCTATAATGAATTAAAAGTTATACATTTATCATAAAATATATAATATCTTTAAGAAAAAAACAATTTTCTGTGCAGAATATTCGTCGGTACATGGAATGTTAACGGTCAAATGCCATCGGAAGATCTCATTCACTGGCTTGCTCGTGATGCAGAACCACCGGATATATACGCAGTGGGTTTCCAGGAATTAGATCTAAGCAAAGAAGCTTTCTTGTTCAACGATTCCCCCAGGGAAGAGGAGTGGTACAGGAAAGTCAGGGATGGACTTCATCCCGGAGGAAAATATAAAAAAGTAAGATTTGGGTAAAATTTCATCTTGGCACCCCTTATTTATGGGGCTAGTGGAATAGCCTTAATGTTTTCAGGACAGTTCATTATATCCGTAGGTGTAGTCAGTATTATGTCATTAATTTGTCAATGAAGATTTTGTTGAAATACAGTACAGCAGATTGTATACGCCTATTAAATAAACATGTCGTGTAATTCATATTTGCTTTTCGGACCTGGTTTCAGTTTAGAAGGAATTACCAGCAACCGACAAACTTCTGTGAATTGTTTTATCTATATTATTGACATGTTGAAAAGTCAAACTTAAAAACAGATTGAGATTCTTTTATGTGATGGTGTCAGTATTCGCTTGGTTTGAACAGAGACCCTCTAGAAAACGCTCGTAGTGGTCTATGGTTTGAATGATGCTCCAATCGCTTTTCAAAATTTTGTCAAAATTTTGGGATCAGCATCAGAATTTTTGTTACAAGAATCAAGATCAAAATAACAGTAATGATAATCCATTTCAAGGTAAATATGAATCTAAAAATTACAATATGAACATTGTTCAGAGATATTTATGACATCATTGAACTCTTCTGAACCACGATCTGTCTCCCCGATGGTCTGTGAGTAAATTTTTCTCAACTTCACAAGTTCAAGGTTCTGACTTAGCTCATGGTAGACTTACGTTAGAGTCACAAAAAATGAAGTCTTACATTTTGATGTCAAATCTGTACAGTAAAGGGATTCAAAATGAGTGATGGGTCTGTGATTCATGCTTTTGATTTTATTTCATTTCTGATTTTAAACAAAGAGATTTTCTTGTATTTTATTTTCATTCATTTCATTTCATTTCCAGGTAAAGCTTATAAGACTGGTTGGTATGATGTTGATCGTCTTTGCAAAGGAGCAACATTGTCCGCACATCACAGAGGTTGCCGCGGAAACTGTTGGAACTGGAATTATGGGTAAAATGGTCAGTATCAATTGCTGCCCATTATATGACCTTGCAAACCGTGAAAAATCAGAACTTGGGCGATTCTTTGTGTTCAGTTTCTCTTTGAACATCAGTTCTAAAATTTTGATCTCCAAAGACATCTATCTCTTCACCACTCAAGTTATTCTTCATTTCAGGGCAATAAAGGCGGCGTTGGGGTGAGGTTGGTTTTCCACACAACGACATTCATCTTTGTCAATTCACATCTAGCCGCCCACGTAGAGGAATTTGAAAGACGTAACCAAGACTACAACGACATCTGTTCTAGGATGTTATTCAAGGCATACGGAGCTCCAATGCATATTTCACAACATGAGTAAGTAAGCTATGTCCCAGTTGATGTTTCATTTAGAGTAGAGAGGGGGGGAAATCCATTATGTCTACTTGTCTCACTGTATGTCTTTCAGTTCCCCTGTTTGTCAATCTGTCTGTCTATCTATTTGTCCATCTATTTGTTGTCAGCCATCATAAGAGTTTATCTTGATCCCACATTTATGGTGCAAAGCAGCTGTAGTTTAGAGATATCTATCTTCATCTTTTCATAAACCCTAAGAGTACATCCTGAAACCAGACTCCATTCCACTCCTGGACAACTGATGTATAAGATAAACGATACTGTAAGATAAGCTTTTTTCTCAGTTCTTCCTCAGTAAAATTTTCTCATTTATGAGTGGTCTTTGGCATAATGATTCTAATTTGTTTTAGACATCTGATTATGAAAAAATAATGGGTAGCATCCAAAAGTACAGCCTGCTCCAAGAGTTTTCTGGGTTGGTTTGGAGTTACGAGTCGCTTCTTAGAAGAATTTAAAGCCCCACTAGCTGTAACTCTTGAAATTTGTTGACCTCAAAATATCTTCCTATTCTCTCCTGGTTTTCTCTGAATTCTACCCTCTGAAGGGATATGGGCTTTTACTGCATTAGGAAACCATTCCTTTGTGAAACATTTGACAAGTAAATTCAAATTTTAATGGTCATTTTGATTTCCCGCCATTTTCAAAAATTGGTAATATTACAAAGGAAACAGAACATACAATGTCACAGTTTAAAACATTCACTTCTGTGCATTACATTGGACTACTCTGTGCAGTTTATGTGAAGATTTCAGCACAAATATGCACAGTATCCAGGGTTTTTGCTTTTCCGCATGGGGCTGTGATTTAATGAGTGGGCACACATTTAATCGCAGTGTAATCTTTATCTTGTTCAAAATTGCATATACAGTCCCAGAGGGTAGTTAATAATAAGTGTAAACACACACCTAAATTACTACATTCTCACAAATTTATTTTAGCTTGAAAGCAAAATCATAAAAATACTGCTAAAAGATACAGCTAGTGGGGCTTTAACGTAGCTGTCTACCACATACTCCTGAATGTAAATTGACCACTATGTTGAACGTTTTTGTTTTTTTTTCTGGCAGTGTTGTGTTTTGGCTCGGTGATCTCAATTACAGACTCAGTGACATACAACCAGAGAAAGTGAAAAGGTTGATCAACGATAGACACTTTGAGAAACTCTATGAGTTTGACCAGGTAAGGTAAAACGAATGGGTGTGTTTCTGTTAACCCTTTGAGTGCTGTAATTTTTCCCACCAAAATTTTAGTGCAACATTTTAACAATTTTTATGAATTTTTCTGTAATTTTTTTGATTATTTTGGACCAAACGGACATCAAATTTCATTGGCTACAGGTTTTCATCAAAATTTTGGCAAAAATCTGAAAAAATTTGACTGGGGTACATTTTATAAATGTGACAAAAGTTGACTTTGGCGCTCAAAGGGTTAAGGTAAAATGTGCCTTCAGGATTCAGACTCTGAAAATTTTGGTCTACAACTTGTGGGGCTCAATTTGAAGCTCATGGAGTAAATTAAGTTCTCACCAGCTTATTTTTGTGAAAATCAAAAATTTAATTTTTCCCTGTATAGTTAACACAGGGATGACAGCCATTTTGAATTTCAAGTATTAGGAAATAATAAACTAGTGTCAAAATTTGCCCCGATGATCTCGTATTTTTATCCTTGGTCTTGAAAGAGAATGGTTTATAGTTCCATTGAGGAAAGTTTGACCAAAAGTTTGGCTTTCGGTTTTGATGCACAAACTACTTTAACTCACCGTCACAATTGAATCATCAACCATTTACAAATGATGCCTTTGTTTTGCATCACAGCTAAACAGACAAATGAGGATACACAAGGTATTTGTTGGTTATACCGAGGGAAAGATAAACTTCCAGCCAACATACAAGTACGACACTGGTACTGACGATTGGGACAGCAGGTAAGCATAGACTAGAAATGGAATACATGTGACGATATTTGCAGTAATACTTAAGTTGCTGTGAGTTTATGCAGTAAACTGTTATACATTTTTCATAAGAAAAATATCACCTTCTTTCTAAAAGGAACCTAATTTAACACTTCTGACCAAAAGGAGCAATAAACTATTTATTTCAGCTGCAGCTTCTGCACTTCATTGAGAAGAGCGCCCTCACTGTTCACATCTACCCGACATTTGGCTTATGATTGGTCAGTCATCATTTTGCCTTGCTGTAACCATGTTAAAAGTAATTCTAGAAACAGCATTGTAAGTAAGCTGTTGCTTACCTTTTTTCCTTCAGTGAAAAATGCCGAGTTCCAGCATGGTGTGATAGAATCCTCCACAAGGGACTGGACATTACGCAGTTAGACTACAGAAATCACATGGCATTAAAACTAAGTGATCACAAACCCGTCAGCAGTATATATGATGTGCAGGTAAGAAAAAACTCTACTGGGACCATGGCAAGTTACTGGTGAAATTCCTCCAAAGATGCATGCAAACTTTGTTACTTTCAAAGTAATTTTAGTCTTTGTAATGCGTATAGGTCTGATGGTGCCTGTACGGTTACTTGTAATCACTTTCTATAAATACTCCCTTGCATATTGGCCGGTGCGGTGGCCTTAAAACGCAGTAAATAATTTAACAGTGTATTTCTAGTCTCTGTTGAACATACAGTCTTTTACGCTCAAAAAGAAAGAATGGTATTCACAAGAATTCTTACACAATATATTTGTGAACAAACATTGAAATTTATCGATTTACAGAAAGCTTCGGAAATGACACTGCTAACTCTTCATTTCATTCTCAAAACGTGATTAATGTTCTATTGAAATTATTTTGATGATAATCAGCTTGGAACCTAAAGTTCATGATGTCTTCATGTTGGAATCAATGCAACTCTAATATTTCAAGAAAATTTTAAGACGTCGGTTGATTCTGAAACACAAAGTCAATTCTATTGATGCTCGACATGGTATTCATTTGTTTATAATGTGTTAATGGGTATTAGTATGCAAATCTTATGATAAGGCCAGAGAAACAGAAAATTATTGTTCCTCAGAATTTTTGGCAAAGCCACAGAGGCAGCAAGCGAAATGTTTTTTTTATTTTCTTTTACAAACCAGAAAAATCTCCCACTAATTACATCGTTACTCATGACTTGGTGTCTATATTTTACATACCATCCCCAATAATTTAGGCATTAGATACACAAACAGTGTTGACAGAACAAATGCTGAGCATTTCCACATTTTCCCAGAAGACGACAAAAAACTTTAAAAAGTATCCACCAAAAAAGTGCCCAATTTTCTCTGCAATTTCCAAAATGGTTAAAGTAGAAGTAGCGATTGCAAGGAACAATATAATTATTCTTCCTTATTATCTAATGAGAATATTTTGTCAGATTGTGTGCTCTGTATTCAATCATAAATGACTCCAAATATTTTGAAAAATGTATCTTTGTGATGTTTAATAGATTTGTGAACCTGTTTTCGTAATCAAAAGTAAAGTGATTTCTGCATTTTAACCAGAGAAGATGAGTACAATTTGAAGGTGTGACTTTGTCAAGATCATCTCATAGCTTATAATTCTACATGTGAATTTTTTATCCAAGGTGAAAACGGTAGACCGTAAGAAGTACAAGAAAGTTTATGAAGATGTTATCCGGCAACTGGACAGACTAGAAAATGAATTCCTTCCGCAAGTTTCACTCAGCAAACTTGATGTAAGTCTTAGTCAGAGAGTTCTTTTACTCCTTTGTGAATGTCATCAAAACTTGCTGTTTTTTAAACCTTGCATGAGACTTTGTTTGGTTTTAATCCTGAGTTATTCAAAAACATTTCTGCTTGTGTAAATTCTCATTGTACAGCTACTGTAGCCTATCAAAATAAGTGGACAGATATTGCATATAGAGCAATGGTTTTTCAATGGCATTCTTTCTATAAGTTTGTCACTCGGTTTAATTTTGATATGGCACATAGAAGATATATGCGTTTTGTCATATTCAAAGAAAATACCACTAAATCAAAGACAAAAATTATAAGAAACTTTATAATATTTTATGAAACACCAATACTGGTATGTGTACGCTATTGATTAAAACATATTTTACATATTTACACTCATCATAGATTTCCTTGTAAAGACTAAATGGATTTTTCTCTTCCCATCTCAGTTTGTTTTCAATGATGTCATGATTATGGAAGAGCAGGCACAGTCACTTGAAGTGACCAACACCGGCCAAGTCCCGGTACAATTTGAATTCATCAATAAATTAAACGATACGTCGTACAGCAAGCCATGGCTGAAGATAGAACCATCCATGTGTTTCATAATGCCCGGTAAGCTCATAAAATTGCATCAATTTGACAATTCCCTGCAATTATGTCTTTACTTGACCTTTGACTTTTCATTACTTTATATCAGGTGACACTTTACGTGACCTTTGAACTTTCCATCACTTTCATATCAGGTGACAAAGTGGAGGTGCAGCTGATAGCATCTGTTGACAAGGCAACCGTATCATCAGTGAAGATGGGTGAAAAACTTGAAGATATCCTGATACTTCATCTTGACGGAGGCAAAGATTTCTTCATATCCTTTCTAATGATTTGTAAAAAGTCAAAATGATCAATTTATGAATACTGTGTCAGGTATTGTATAAGAATCGTGTCTTGATTCAAAGGACTTTTAGACTGTTAGACAATGATATACACTCTTATAGAGACATAGACAGATGTATACATAAATGCCCGACTTCATAAATACACATAGGAACACGACCTGGTAGACATACACCGATACATGATTTGACAGACACATATGAACACAAGACTTGGTAGAATAGAGACATGAACTTATGAACTCATACGATCCAATAGATTTACAGATGCCCAGATGGATAGAAACAAATAACATATACACACACAGACACACATCAATCCTTTGAGTGCTGCAATTTTTCCCACCAAAATTTTCTTGCAACATTTTACCAATTTTTACCAATTCGCTGTCAGCGACGCAGAGCTTATCAATAGGTTGATTTTCCGTCGTCGTCCGTCGTCGTCGTCCGTCAACAATTGCCTTCTCCTCTGAAACCGCAAGTCCAATTGCTTTGAAATTTTATATGCAGTTCACTTAAGGTGACCTCACTTCAGTTTGTTCAAATCATGGTGAAATTTGCATATTTGTATTTTTGGGGCATTTTTTGGTGTTTTTGGTAAAAAATCTTCTTCTCTGAAACCGCTTGTCCGATTGCTTTGAAATTTGATATGCAGTTTGCTTAGGGTGCCTTCAGTCAGATTTGTTCAAATCGTGGCAAAATTTGCATATTTGTATTTTTAAGGCAATTTTTGTCATTTCTGGTAAAAAAATCTTTAAAAATCTTCTTCTTCAAAACTGCCAGTCAGATAGCTTTGATATTTGGTACATAGGTCCCTAGGGATGATCTATTTCAGATTTGTCCAAATTGTGCAGAATATGCAAATTTGCATTTTTAAGGCAATTTTTGCCATTTTGGGTCAAAAATTTATTTCTCAAAAGTACTGGTCTGATAGTTTTGAAATTTGGTATACAGGTTTCTATCGATGAACTAAGTAATATGTATTGAATATCTGATGAAATCTGTAATTTTGTATTTTTGGGCAATTTTTGCCATTTTTGGTCAAAAAATGTGTATTTCCAAAACTACTCATCCGATAGCTTTGAAATTTGGTATACAGGTTCCTATAGATTAACTAAATGATAGCTTTTGAAATTATGATGAAAGCTACAATTTTGTAATTTTGGGGCAATTTTTGCCATTTTTGGTCAAAACATGTGTTTCTCAAAAAGTACTGGTCTGATAGCTTTGAAATTTGGTATACAGGTTTCTACAGATGAGCTTAGTAATATATATTGAATTTCTGATGAAATCTGTAATTTTGTATTTTGGGGCAATTTTTGCCATTTTTGGTCAAAAAATGTGTATATTCAAAACTACTCATCTGATAGCTTTGAAATTTGGTATACAGGTTTCTATAGATGAACTAAATTTGATCTTTTGAAATTATGATGAAATCTGCAATTTTTATTTTTGGGGGCAATTGTTGCCATTTTTGGTCAGAATATTTTATTCTCAAAAAACTACTCATCAGATAGCTTTGGTTGACATGTTCTTAGGCATGATCCTATGTGATACATTCAAAGTATGATGAAATCTTCAATTGCGTATTTTTGCAGCTTATTTTAGCCACTTTTTTTCTGGCCACTGCATCGAGCTATCAAAGATTTCCACCCTTCTTCATCAACATGTCTCAAAAATAGTTATTCTCTACATAAACACAGCGGAGCTATATCGGCCGCTAGGTCGCTTGTATAAATTTTTTGTAATCTTTTTGATAATTTTAGACCAAATGGACAGCAAATTTCATTGCCTACTGTCTTTTATCAAAATTTTGGCAAAACTCTGAAAAAAATTGACTGGTGCACATTTCATAAATGCAACAAAAACTGACTTTGGTGCTCAAAGGGTTGAGCTAACGATTTCAAACCAATAGTTTGCAGCAAAATGACAGATTAGAAATGAAGAAACAAAAACGAAAAGGGAGATGGCCATCTCTTCTCTGTGTATGCTGTGTTGGTGAAAACCATTCTTTATAACAGACTTTTGTATTAATGTTATACACAGTTGCTTATCAGTGTGAGGTTACAGCCATCTGCCAGTTTTTCAAAAATGCAGTTTTTGACATAGTTCACCATTCAGTCAAGAACAATGAACTTGATATGTTTTCAAATTTAGTGATTAACTTTCATGAATACTTGAAATTACTTTTTTGACAGATAAAACTTTGGGAATTAGGTTTTTGAAGTTGTTCCTTAACTGAGATCACGTTTCAGTATCTGGTAACTATATTCCGAGTTGCTTTGGCGCCTCCATTGAATCTTTAGTCAGAATGCACGGACCAATCAGAGAGATACCAGAGGAAGTGCTTATAGAATTGGTAAGTATGAAAACAATGACAGAACTGAAAAAAGTCTGTCACCATTCAGCTTTCACAAGACAGCTCACAATCTGGTGCCTTTTCCATGAGAAATTGTGAGCATTTTGGATATACAGTACAAATAAAACAAAACTTTTCTAAAGTTATATTAACATCTTTCAAAAGATATTCACTAGGTCTTATGCCATCTACAAGAGAGGTATTAAAATATTGCAGGCCTGTGATATTTTTTATATTTGAGAGAATCAAATGGTCTTCATCATCATTTTTTGGGGTACACTTGGGTAGTGCATTTGTCTGTCTACCTCTCATTCACTTTTACTAACGCCCCCAATAGTCATTCACTTCAAATAATTGAATCTGTCCACGGCATCTTTTGCACGAAACTCAGAAACTGCTGACTCAGAGTGAAAATTCTGTTTTGTGTATACATGAAGCTTGTTGATCACATACGATGAAGTAAAACCTTGAGTCTTTCTTCACTGAAGTTGTGTTTTATTCCTTTCAACTAACCAGGAGAGTGATCCATCAAATCCAAGGAAATCAGCGGAATCATACATCCAAGCCTTTGATATTCCCAAGGAAATCTGGATGCTTGTGGATCACCTTTTCAGATACGGAACAAAAACGGTGAGTTTAAAGGGGATGTTTTACCTTCAACCTGTGATGTCAGATTTGATAACTGTGAGGGCGCTATTTAATAGCTTTGCCTGGCCCATAATGGTCACTGTTGTGTAGTATGAATATTGCTGCTTTTCAACCATCGCTGGTTGTAGGGTCATTCTTCAAAAATCTCATCCAGATCAGATGGAGTTATTTTGCAGTCATGTTGGCGTTGTCTCTCTCTGTTTTATTTTAGTTAAAGAAAACCAATGTGTTCACTTTCTATCCATTGTGTCACTTTATTGTACCTCTGGAAAATCATGACAGTGAACTTTGACAAGACTCTGTTGCTTTACTATCCTCTGCTTTGATCACTCTGCAGGAAAATTTGTTCAGCCAAGGAGGGCTACACACAGAACTGTTACAAATCAGGGATTGCCTAGACACTGGCATACCGGATGAAATGCGTATCCTTTTTATCAAAGACAGCGAAGTTCCACTCCACTGTCTACATTTCAATGTTGTAAAGTTGTCTAATAAAAATGGGAATAGAGTCTTCAACACTTTGTTGCTACAGATGAAGCCTCTTTCATGTTGTTTGGATAAAGTAGCCTTAAAGTTTTTCTGATATGTAAAAATGCATTTGAAGTGTTGCAATCTAGGTTACTGGTCAACAATATTGATCCAAAGTGTGAACGAACACATGTGATTACCAGGGTTTTAGATGTAAACCAAATATTTTATTTTGTACACAAAATAAAATTATTTAATTTTTGATACAAAGAAAAAAAATCATACATCACTTTCTAATGTTAGATAATCATTTGCCACAATATACAATTTTGATGTAAATATTTTCTATTCCATCCCATAATATTTTTGTCCTACCATTTTGACTCAAATGATAATAACAACAGGTGTCTGTACAATTTCACCAAACATTGTGACTTTTCCCGGACCCCAGCAGAGCTGTGACATTGTACGTTCCTTGACTGATTCTCTCAGCTGGCAGCACCACTTCAGTAGCAGAAGCCTTGCTGATATTTATCTCTGCCTTAAGGGAGCCAGTCATTCCGTATGCGCAGTACCAGAAATGCCTGGACTGCGCTAACAACTTTACACTCTGCAAGCAGGTCAGTGCTCGTACTTGCAGATCTAAATCAGCTTTGATAAACTTTACATTGCGCAGATTCTGAGAAAACCAGCAAATATCTCGTCGAAAATGTGAAAAAATCTGGGCCCACTTGCACTGATCTGGAAGCTGTAATCCAATTGATTGGCAGAACCTTACCATTGTAATTGAGTAATACAAATAAACTCCCTAAGTTGCTGTGAATAGTGACAATCGACAATCAGATATAACTTTGCAAACACGCTGCAAGTGGTCAAAAATCTTGCATACCATACTTTCTGATCCAGTTTCTTATGACATGATCTTTCATGTAATAATTTTCACAACTTTTGAATTAGGTAAAAATATTTACTTTGAATGGGCCTATAAAACTGCCAAAACAGAGAAACTCTCTGTTTGTGATTTAGTGATTTCTATCAATACCTTGTCTATTTGTACTGTTGAATTTTGTCAACTCTTTGTTCTAGCAGTCAAAAGAATCCTTACAGAAAAGAACATTGAAAATAAACTCCAAGTGAAAAATAAATATCTCATAACTTCTTTCATCTCTATCAAACACAACAGTATTTTTAAAATGGAAAATTTTCGTACATATTCTCATTTACTGGATAGTGAGAATTGAATTTAAAGCATGCATAAAATCATAGAGGATTATACTGTTGGTCTTGTTTCAGGTTTTATTACAAATTCCCAAATGCCACAGGAATGTCTTTAAGTACCTGACGGCGTTTATGAGGGAATTACTTCAATTCACAGACGATAACAAATTAGACGCCAAAACACTAGGTAAGTTGATGGCACTCACCAATGATGAGTATTCAGATGTTACTGCTATACAAAGTGAAAAAACCAATTTCTGCACATATACTGCTCCTTGTGCTATGCTTAGAAACATGGAAATGCCACTTACAATTCTTAAGGTAGAATGCACCTCGAGGGCAGATATTCGGACTCTCAAATATTCACAATTCATTTCTGATCCACCACTTGAGGGGGTTCATTTTAAAGCTCTTAGACATAGAAAACTCTTCACCTCTTGGTTTTTTGAAAATTGAAAATTTCATTTTTTCCCATAGAGTTTAACATAGGGATGGCAGCCATTTTGAATTTCAAATATCCATAAATGTCAGGCAAACTATACATTATTGAACATTCAGCTTGTAAAGGTACCAGTTATACCAGATATTTAGATATTTGTTACCAAAATTAAATATTATTGACCTGATACAGGGACTGATAATACTTGACCTCACATCCATATATGGGCTTCTGGGGCAACAAAGTAATATATTGCCTCCCAACTGCTGAGTCATCAAATTTCTTATTGTGCCAACAGCTACCTTATTTGGAGACATGTTCCTCAGGGCACCGCCAGGGAAGGAGATTCCGCAGGTAGCACAGAACAGAAGACAGACAGCGGCCCAGACAATAGCCAGGAAGAAAGCCACATTCGTGTACAATTTTATCATCAATGAATACGACGAATAGAAATCATTGGATATCAGTGAAATATCACAATGACGCTCATCACTTGGTTGGCTGCATGATATGACAAAATGACAGATGAAACTGTGTCATTTAATGACTATTCAATGAAAACGTTTTGTTTGCAACAACCGCTGACAGGGTTATAGCACAAAAGATTTTCAATTGCTTTGTCTTAGCTATGTCATCTAATGATACTGCTCATGACTGCATGTATTTTCTGTTGAATTTGTCAATTGTCCTTCAATGAAAATTAGTTTCTGTGATGAAAACCTAAAGTTCATCATGAAAATTTTTAGTTCCTTGCTTGTGATGTTCCAGCTGCTGCAGGTATAAAATTAATGACAAGCTGTTTTGTTTGAGTCCAATCATTGATCAGTGGCCTATCCTTTCATCGATAGATTCCAATCATTGATCAATGGCTTAGCCTATTATTGATAGGAGTCAGTCATTGATTAGTGGCTTATCCTGTCATTGATAGAGTTCAATCATTGATCAGTGGCCTATCCTTTCATTGATAGAGGTCAGTCATTGATCAGTGGCCTACCTTTTCATTGAGAGAGGTCAGTCATTGATCAGTGGCCTATCTTTTCATTGATAGAGGTCAGTCATTGATCAGTGGGCTATCTTTTCATTGATAGAAGTCAGTCATTGATCAGTGGCCTATCTTTTCATTGATAGAGGTAAGTCATTGATCAGTGGCCTATCTTTTCATTGATAGAGGTAAGTCATTGATCAGTGGCCTATCTTTTATTGATAGAGGTAAGTCATTGATCAGTGGCCTATCTTTTCATTGAGAGAGGTCAGTCATTGATCAGTGGTCTATCTTTCATTGAGAGAGGTCAGTCATTGATCAGTGGCCTATCTTTTCATTGATAGAGTTCAATCATTGATCAGTGGCCTATCCTTTCCTCGATAGATTCCAATCATTGATCAATGGCTTATCCTATTATTGATAGGAGTCCGTCATTGATTAGTGGCTTATCCTTTCATTGATAGATTCCAATCATTGATCAGTGGCCTATCCTTTCATTGATAGAGTTCAATCATTGATCAGTGGCCTATCCTTTCATTGATAGAGTTCAGTCGTTGATCAGTGGCCTATCCTTTCATTGATAGATTCCAATCATTGATCAGTGGCCTATCCGTTCATTGATAGATTCCAATCATTGATCGGTGACCTATCCTTTCATTGAGAGAGTTCAATCATTGATCAGTAGTGGAGTCCATCATTGAAGGCAATATCATAAACATTTTGCCAATAGATTGTACAGATTCTCTTAAAAAACTAACACCGATCTTCCAGTGATATTGTGCATGGAAACAGATTACAGTTGTATGTACACAGGGACAATTAGTTGAGATTAACAATCATGGTCATTGAACAACATTAGAAGGTGTAAACATTGATTGATACCAATCAATGAAATCAGTCAATGTGAAACAAGAATGTAAATTTTATCTCTTTTAGATTGATCAGTACTCTTTGCCTTGACCATTTCTCTGACTGAAATCAGGAATTTTCAATGAAATTTAATTTGTGAGGTTTTAGGGTTAATAGATATGTACAAAAAATTGAATTTGGGTCACTTAATTTGACGGTGTTCATTATCTCTTTTTTTGCCAAACCATTCTTTGCTGTAAAAAAAAAAATCTTCATCAGTTTCACACCTTTAAGCAAGCGTCTTTCTGGTTTTTTAGCATCTGAGTAAATTTACAAATTGGAGTACAGTAACAATGATTGGTTACTGTGATCACAAGTAGCCAATCAGAAAAGAGTTAACATCAATGTTGTTAATACACCTGATATTATAATTTTATCGCCATTCATATTTAATCATCAGAATATGATGATGGGAATAGGCTACTGTGATCACAATTAGCCAATCAGCATGGAGTTTACATAAGGGATGTTATGAGACCTGATATTTTAATTGTTATTCAACTTTAATCATCAGAATACCGTAATGGTAATAGATTACTGTGACTACAACTAACCAATAGGCAAGGAGTTTACAAAAGTGATTTTAATGGAACCTGATATTTACAGAGCTGGGTGTTGACTGCTGCTGTTTCACAAGATTATCTATGAGATGTTTCATTGTCAGACTGGTCTGTAATTTTTGTTCAACAGTTTGGAGTACACTGTAACCAATGGCATTAACCCTTTGAGTGCCAAAGATAATTTTTGATGCCTTTATAAAATATATCTCAGTAAATATTTTTTTTCAGATTTTTGACAAAATTTTGATGAAAAACTGTAGCCAAAGAAATGTGATGTCCATTTGGTCCAAAATTGTAATAAAAATTACAGAAAAATACATGAAAATTGGCAAACTGTTTCACTAAAATTTTGTTGGGGAAAATTGTAGCACTCAAAGGGTTAATTGTATATCGCTATCTTCTCGTACCAAGCTGAGGTAGGGTCACCCCCAAGTAAAACTTCCAAATTTAACGCTGCAAATTTATTTGAAATTGTGGAAATAAGGCTGTTACAAATAAAAGCAATACAAGATAACCGCATTAATTTTTTTGTAAATCTATTAGATAGTTTCATCAACTCTTTTGCCAAAACACTTTTTTTATAAGTCTGGCTTCAACACCATATCTCCAAGAAGAAAAATAAAACTGACAGGAAAAAACATTCTCTTCAAAGATTGTCATTGGTCAGTTACCAGGTGTTCAGTGAGAATATTCATCAAGGCTGATTGGGCATTTTGAGCCTCAGTAGGTTCACTGGTAGAAGGTTGTCATTTGCAAAAACTCATTACTTACTATAATTCTAAAAATATTTCTTGTGAAACAGTCGTTGTAAAATTGTAAGTACAATTATAGCCAATCAGCAAGTTACAGAGAATTTTCAAATTTTTTTTTGTGTAAAGAGGGTGCTAACATTGATTTACTGCATGTCGTTGTGTATAATTAAAGCAAACATCTGCAATCATTTGATTTTAACCCTGTCATATTTGTTTTACAGGACAACGTTCGTAACTGTCATACTTCTAATTTATCTTAAGTCGTTATAAAAATTCAATCTGCAATTTGTGTTTATTTTGTCACTCAAGCTCTGGTTATCAAACTCTATCTGTGTACAAGCATTTCCAAGTCTCTTTTTATTGCAATTTTTGCATTTGAATCATAATCAAAAGTGTTAGTCACAATGTTGACCACCTGGTCACCAAATGCCGTTAGTAACATGCTAATTAGGTCCAGAGAGAGATGTGATTGGTTAGTCAACATTGGTTAGTCAACATTGTATATTATGACGAACTTGTTTTCGACAGTATTTGCAATAGGCGCCATATTTTGAGTTCCCTTCTAATGTCCTTTGTCTGACATATCTCTGATAGTGAACTTCAAATGTAATATGTAAATTAGCCCTATTTTTACAATCTGATCACTCAGATTGGCGGGTTGTAAACAGGTAAAAGATAAACAGGTACTACAGAGGGAACAATTGGCTGACATGTTATTTACACCTGGTGTATTTAAAATGCAAATTTTGATTTTAGATTATTATCAATCATCTCAGTGGTTTTGGAATCATGGTGTATACTGTTTTGTTTTAACCAATCCCTGCAAAATGAGAACTTCGTTTCCTAGGCTGTATAAAATTTTGTTGTTTGCATCCTTATAACCTTTATGCAGAACTTAATTACAAGAAAAGACCAAGCAAATCTCTTTCCTGTAAATAGTCTTCAAAGTGTAAAATTCCACAAAATAAAAACAGATTATCTCATGAAATTGAGTGTGGTATCAATTCTTTGTCCAGAACACACAAGTTTTGTTCAATTGACCCGTGCCTTGGGATGGTAGTCCCTTAATTAAATTCGCAACTGCAGCTTTAGCTCACGTGACAAAATCTTGTCAATCCAGCCGATACTTTTCTCCCACAAGATATGCTCTGCTCAAATATCATGGTAGACACAACAGTGACATTGGTTGAATTTTGCTCTACGCTGTTTTGTTTTACCCCAAAAATCTGTCTCCCTGTTGAGCCAAGTGGAGCTTATACATATATCAACTCTTGTCGTTTGAAGCACTGTAACTGTAACACAACTTCACACAGCTTTGGACTACATAATATCTACAAGTATACCAAACGTTTTGTGTATGTTAGTCTTGAAGCTGGATATAATTTTAACTTCCCGCTTCCAGTCTTTCTCTTCTGTCAGGCCAATTAAAGAAAATTCTTTGTTTGCCGTCTTTGAATTTTTTGAAAAACCTACCAGTTAGCCGGGGACAAAAAACAAACAGAGAAAAAACACAAGTGGTTTCTTTTGGAAAAATAACATTTTTAGATTGTGTTTGTTTTCTTAATTTTCTCGGAAAACTTACCAGCATGTGGACGGCAAACGGAAAAGAATTTTATTTAAAGTGCCTAACAGTCTATGTCAAATAATTTTTTCCTTGTCTCCGTAATAATTGACAGTGAAAGAATACCATGCAGAAAGCTTCATGAGAATAGATATCGCACAAAATACACACCACAACAAAAGGTACACATTGTCAGTAAGAAAACACACACACACAAAGAGTCGGTGACATCCCTTTTATTTCACCTGCAATTCATTTATTGAGAAATTATTCAACATTTCACAGCGTTACCTGAGAATGAGGGTTACACTTATTTTGGATTGACGTAGAAGGCTCTAAAACCACAACACTGACGTCAAGCTGAGAATTCTCAAGTGATGTAGAGGAATAAAAACATACAGAATGAAATAAAAATAAACATTTATGGTGTGATAAACACTTCTATTACCAGATTCAGACTGTAAATTTCATCATTAATCTCAATACACTGTTCTATTCATTTCTCACAGGGGCTCTCAATGATTCCAGTTCTACATGTAAGGGAATATGGAGAGCGCCCTCGTGTGAGATATCTCCCAGTCACATGACATAGAAATCTGAGTTGGCAAATGGGGAGCTTCTGAGAAAATCAGAAATAATATATAGTTCATTATCACTCTGGGTATTACAATTCACATCAAACGATGTCATTACAATGTTAAAGGCTTGGCTAAAATACCTCATATTTTTTATCACGTATAAATTGTTGCATGACACAAATGCGTAATCAGCATTATACTGTATCTCTGTAAAGAATGTGCTTGTGTTGCTTTGAACCATACACCACAAAACACAAACAGTTGAATATGGGGTCAAAGGGCATGAAGGGGTCACTATTGGGTCAAAGTTCATGTAATGGAAGGATTCTGGAATGCAAATGGTAATGTACATCACCTCACTGAGATACCCTCATTTCTGGATGAGGTAGATGATTCCTCTGCAAATATATAGCTCTAAAATATGCACATTATTGGCGTTTCCTCGCATCTGCCCAAGAAATTTGATTGGCAGGCACAGTGTTGGAAGGCAGACTACAATTACAAGTAAAACAGACGCCTTACAATTATTATCTTCAAGATTCCAAGTTTGATTTGTAAGATACTGAGTTTGATTTTACAAATTCATACAGAGCTTAGTTACAGTTCTGATTATAAGTTTGAATAAATACTTGATATACTTGTAGCAGACGCAAATCAATGACAAAAATCAGGGGTTGGTTTTGAGCTGTTTGCTTACAATTTGCATAAACCAACTCGGATATTGGGATAAAATGACAAAACATGTCATGCAAAGTTGGCATTAAAAATTGTACAACTTTTTTTCAATTTAAAGTTTTTAGAGTTTTAAAAGGGACCTGCTACAATGATAATTCCACTTGATGAAATCTCTGCATTTTACAAATTTCACATCCTAAGCACGCAAATGAAAGACTTTCGCTAAAAAAAAGACAAAGTTGGTGTTTTGGGGCATATTTATTTTCGGCAAAAAAAAATATCTTCTTCAAATCCACCATCAACAATGAGCTCAGCAAGACTTATTTCTGGTTTGTACCAGAAATGCAACCATCATACTTTGTTTGTTCCATCAAATCTCAAAAGAGGTTTATTTGTCCTGTAAAATGTCCGTTTGAGAAGCAATTTGATACATGATTCCATTTTAAAGATATTGAAGTTTCAAAGAAAAAAGGAAAGCGGGAAATTCAGGTTCATTTTCCTGTGGCCAGCAAACACTACAAATGCTGAGAGTGGGCTCTCCCACAGCTCCTTGTTTGCTACCCTGCTCTGACCTCTGACCTACAACAACAGTGATTTTTCTCATGTGCGAAAATTGCATAAATTGCACATTTCAAGCTATAGTTTGCCCTGAAAAAGTTACTCAAAGCACAGGAATCGCACCCAATCCATAACCATAGACATACATGTTGATTACACACAGCATGCAAATAAAAAGGTCTGTACATAGAGACCCAAGTTTTTAGTAACCTGTGAATTTGCTGTTGTTTCTGGTGATATCACTCCCTTGTAAAGTCAAAATATCACCTATTATCTGCAGCAACTTTTCTTTCACTTTGATTTGCTAGATTCTGAAATCATAGATCAAACGAACCGCTGAATACCGATAACAACTGTACCGTTGAGAGTGAACACAGGATCTACCAGACATAAGACTTCACTGAGGATTGACCTGATGTTTGTCTTGCATACTGCCAAATGGTTTATCACCTATGCTCACCCTGTAAACTCAAATATGACATGCATTTGTAGCTCACTAACCACAAATTTACAATTTTTATCTTTTCCCATCAACTTGACATTTCTCAGGACATTGATTATAAGTTACTTGGTAAGTGCCGGTTAAAAAAAAATATGAGAAACAAATATTTCTATCTTTGTTACTTTTCTATAACGACAGCCTTGACAACATCGGTTGGTGGTTCTTCTATAACTTTCTTGCTCTGGACTAACCGCAGCTCTATCTGTGCAACGTTGGGTTTCTTTCCAGGCCCTGCAATTTCTGGAGGCAAATAAAAGAAAGAAGGATTCTTTGTCATGTGTGACAACATCTTTTCTATATTGAGCTGTGTTCAGATCATGGATCATATATTTACATTAAAGCCACAATACATCCAGGGGTGATATCAGCTCAGCTTGACCGTATTTTACTATAGATGGATAGCAAGCACATCACAGTGCAGTGCAGTATCCATTTTCCAAATTTACAGAAGTTCCAAATACATGTACCCTTAGCTTGAATTCACTTGGGCATCATCAATATTTCAGTCAAGAGTACCATCCCTTAGGCAGGCAACAAACCATGATATAGCCCCACTAAATGAGTTATTATTTCAATATTGCACTTGAACTATAGGAGGCGCCCTTGACCATTGCTTTGGTGACATTTTCACATACCTCTGGCTGCATCTAGCGTTCTCTTCAATATAACTTGCATAGTGGATATTGTCTTTTCACAGGCAAGCTGAGAAGGAATGTAAATGATCTTTCATCAGAAAAAAATGTTGTATTGAGAAACTACAAATTTGCTAAGAAGGCGTGAACGGTCATGTTCTTCAAAAGACACAAATCATCAATACTGTGAAACGGAAATCACCGCCTCCTACCTTGTCACTGATGATGTATGTCAATCTCACTCATTCTCTCACTTACCCTGTGTGTCAACTCTAAGTGAAAAATTTAATTGTATGATTTTCTCAAAAATAAGTGGATGACAACCATGTTTACTCCATAATTTTTAAAAGGACCACCTACAAATTGTATCGTATAAGTTTGAGAGTCTGCATGTAATGTTTATACAGTGCTTTCTATCTTAAGTTAATTTAGAAAATCTTGGAGTTTTCTTCAGTCAGCTCTACAACAATATTTGTAGTATGTAGACTGTTCTTGCTTAAAAAAGATTTTCTTAATTGAGATAGTGATAAGTGAAATTGACATTCTAAGGCACAGTTGTCCCTATTTCGTCCCTCATCAATCAGTATTGCTTGGTCTGTCGGTCGAATGGAATGCTAAATTCACATTTCTGAGCTAAAAAAATGATGGATTTGCACCATTTGATGGATTCCCTCCTGCTCCCCTCATGATTTCATTCATTCATATTTTATGAGTGACCCCCTCGATTTTCTATCATGGTTTGAAATGGTGAATTATGTATCAGATGGATAGAGGCACTCACTGCAAGGTTGTCTGGGTGTTTGTGACTCCATACAAGCAACAAGGCTGTGAACAGATCACCAGTGCCGGTGTAATGGGCATCAAACTTTTTCATCTCCAGCTTGATGATTTTCTTTTTGTCGCCTGGAAGATAAAATAATGGTAAGATCGTCTGGAGGAAACATTGCTGTTCCATCTGTATCTTGACAAATCTGTACAAACAGAGACGTTGGTCTGAATGTTATAATTTGATGCAGGTCGCCCATTTTCACGTCATGCATCTGATAGGTCACCAGCTTGACACTGGATTATCCCACTGACGAAGGTTGGAGGTCAACAAGAGAAATTCTAGCAACTACAGCAGCCTACATTTAGATCACAAGTTTTGACTTCATGCAATTTCAGGGTACATGCTTGATTTTGGAAAGGTATCTCATTACCAATAAAGAGCACAAAATATGGTGACTATCGCCCACCATAAAAGACTTAAGACTGCAGAATTCATCACTCTGTTTAAAAGAAAAAAAAATAGCGAAAGATTAGGACACAATTCACAAAATTATTTATAGTTTTGGAACAATTTAAAAAGAAATGGTCATACCTTACGAGTGAACTCCTACAGGTTGTGGAACTCAATGTAGAAAAACGTTAAAAATTGCATACAAGATGCTGAACTTACCTACAAGTTGACTTCCTAGCAGTAGGAGAGTGTCATCTCGCTCAGCCAACTCTGTGCTGCTCAAAACCACATTTTTGACACCAAGCCCATGGATGATATCCATGCATTTTAACGCATCTTCTTCTGTTTTAATGGTCATGTCTGCGAGCAACCTTTGGGGTGGAAAATGCCACAATTTTTGTAAAATTCATTGATATTTTTTCCATTTCCCTATCCATCAAGGACTCGATAATCAACTCGTCGAATCTCCCGGTCAACAAAAAAAAGTTCTACTACAATTTTGCAGTGAAAAGTGTAAAACCTTTAAGCGCCAAAGTCAATTTTTGTCTTTATAAAATACATTCCAGTAAATTTTTTCAGATTTTTGCCAAAATTTTCATGAAAAACTTTACCCAATGAAACATGATGTTCGTTAAGTCCAAAATTATCCCTAAAATTACAGAAAAATTCATAAAAATCGGTAAAATGTTGCACTTAATTTTGGTGGGAAAATTTGCAGAACTCAAAGGGTTAAAATACTTACTCTGCTTCGAACTGGTTTGGTGTCGCTATGTCGGACAGTGGTAACAGCTGATCTCTGTAAATTGGCATCAGTTCCTTGGGCACGTAGTAGCCCACGCCGAAATCTCCAAGAACTGGATCGCAGACGAACAATGTTTTTGGGTTCTTCTGTTTCATTTCCTTGACAATGTTCACGACTTCCTTGAGAAAGGATTCTGATCCCACATAGCCTTTGAAGCAGAGTAAACAAATACCAAACAATCAGACAGTTGATTTCTGTGTGCTTGCATCGTACCTTGCCTTGGCATATACTTTAAGAATGCACAGTGCTGGTACAATACTGGTATAGATGGATCACAATGGCCCTGCAAATTGACAACTGTAAGTATCATACAAAGCTTAGAAATCACAGTTATAACCTTGCAGTGAAAAAATTCTTACCTAGGATACTATGGCAATGAAAAACTTTGAATAATACCTAACAATCAAGTTGCTGCTTGGAGTAAATTTATAAAATAAAAGACAAGAAATAGGAATAACTGCATGGTTACCCAGCTTAACAATTATCCTGCCAAATTCATATGTCACTATCAAAACACTTTGGTTACAATGAATGAGGCACAACACGTCTAACATGTTGTAATTTAAGGTAGTGACTCAGTTTCGTTGACACATATTTTCAATCAAAAGTTTCACATATAGAAAACAGGGTCTCACACCCAACATGTGGTACATTTTCTAATAGGTCTATATTTGAAGAAGGTAAAAATTTTGTTTAGTTGTCAAAACATGCATTGGTATGTTTGTTTAAGTCAAAAACATGTGATTTTGAATTTTTTCACTTAAAAGAGTATAAGTAAGCATTGGCAGCACCCCTAAGTGATCTGTTAACGGCACTAGACAGCTGGATATACAGGGGAAAAACCGTGTTTTGGATTTTTGAAATTCCCTTTTGTTTCTGCACAGTGCGCCTTCGAAGTGTGAACTGTCGGATTTTTGCAAAATTATCGGCTTTTGTTCACGTTTGTCAAGTTATTGTCACTTCAGGGGGGTTTATCAAAAATCTAAGACACAGTTTTTCAGGTCTATTCATGAAGTGTTAGCATGCGAAGAATCGGAGAAATCCGCCCACGCGTCGCCGACTTACACTCATTTGAAGGTGCGCATACATAGCAAAAATCGGAACTAAGAAAATCGACGATTTGTGTAAACGCCCCATTTTTCACACAAAATCGCCGAAAAAAGTCGGATTTTTGTGCGTTTAAAAGAAAATCATTCGATCTGGGTCTAGCTTAAATATTGGGCATCAGGTTAGAGAATTTCTGACAAGTCCTAAACATTAGTTCGCCTAAAAATGATGAAAATTGTGCGTAGAAACGTGAGGCTGGTCAGCGTAAGCGGTGGGTACTATTTACACGATAAACACTAGAAAGATAATTCAGGGCATAATCTGTTTGTCAAATACGTATCTAGCTTATAATTATATTAACTGTACACTGTTTGGTAACGGTTAGAGTCTGGTTACAAGACGAGAAAAGTTTAAAAAAATCATACAGCCGGAATGGTTTACAGGTCTGAGTTCTGCCGACGACGCGCGCTCGCTTTCTCGCAAGCGCTCGACTTCCGGTCTCAAAGCCCGTAATTTATGCACGTACCAAGTGTGAAATGGTTGCCCAGTTCATTTTAGTGCCGATTTTTGTGCCTATAGTACAAGACGTCACTTGCTTGCTTGCTTGCTTTCGGAGATGAGACGACCAACTCTCGATGCTCTAAAAATTCTGTAGTTGAGAAGTTCAAGGAATGCGGGTAAGTCGCACTTGTTTTTGTGGTTTTCACATGTGATCTGCTGCAGTCCTTTTGCTCACCATAAAAAATGACCAGGCTTTCGTGCGCTATTTCGCTTTCCACTGTGACATGTACTATTATGGCCTCGGGTATGAAACCAAAATCAACTTCAGTTACACGTAAAAGCGATTCTTCATGACTTAAAATAAACGACTGAGGCGATACTCGACAGATTCACTCATTGTAAAATTGAAACGGCGACATATCGCGACACCCAGCGACACTCTCTTGACCACAGATAGAAATTGACAGGCAACGATCGTGAAGCGACGTTTCGCGTACGTTGCTGTGCTCTAGACCGACATAACAGTGTCGGATTGACAAATTGGACAAACCATGCTTCCTACATCCATGGACAAACTAAGTCCAAGATATGGGCTGCTGTTATAGAACCATATTTTCCAGTGAAGATTAAATAGATTCTCTTTGGACGGCAGTGTAATCTATAGCCCGGCGTACGATGCTATGTGTTCCGCTACAGCTAATCGCCTCGCTCACCACAGCCCTGCAAAGACCCGTACGTAGGGTCGGTGACTTCAAATCCATTTTGGGACTTGACGTAAAAAGCCAAATTACTGTCGAAATTCAGCGTTCTTGGGCCCAAGTCGTATCCCTGCCTACCTCAGCTACTCGATCGCTTCCAAAAATGCCAGTCTTTTATTCACTTTTCGTAAATAACCGTCGATGTCGGCAACTCTCTCGCTAGCCCTGCGTACGATGCTGTGTGTTAGCTGTAGCGGCCAACACACAACATCGGTCCATCAGCTTTCCATTTTGCTTCTTCGGCCCCCGTTTGCGTTTTCTACACTGCTTATACTGCCAGCAGTCATCAGCCATGTTGGATAGCGTCTCTTATGAAGACGTGCGCGCATGCGCAACATGGTGCGTAAAAATTTACATAATCTCCTCAAGGTATAACGATAACGCTGACAGTAATCCAGACCGTTAAAACAAAAAGAAAATAATAACTCGCGCAGTGGTTAGAAGGCCGTGTTTTCACTAAAATTTAAGACATTTTCCAGTACAATGTTACCTCACAGTTTTCTCTAATAAAAAGATCATATTTCAGGGGTTCAGAATATGAAATAATCACAAATCGCTAAAATTTACAAAGGAACCTGAGTCACTACCTTAACAAAAGATCAAATACTTGAAGGCTTTTGAATACCTAGACACTGTAACATGATTTTTACAGACCAAACCTGCTATAGCAGACCATGCCAAAGGATGATTATATTGATACATTTAGAAAATATAAAACCTGCAAGCATACAAATATTTATTGCAAATTTGACACGAATATATAAATACTATATATAATAGCCCAAACAAGGGGCTATGTGCCTGAGGGTAGGTGACCATTTGCCTGACATAGGAAGGGTAAATTGTCTCCTGCCCTGAGGGTACATATCCTTTGTTTGGGCTATAATGTTTTTATTACATGTCTCTATTACATGGTTTTCACTCAAAACAAATTTTTAGGGTTTACATAAAAACAATTACAGTCAAACCTGTGTATAGTGGTCACTCAAGGGACCAAGAAAAAGTGACCACTATATGTAGGTGGCCTTTCTATAGAGGGTGGGTGTGGCATTACTTTCTGTGCAGGTGGTGCGCTAAGTGGTGAATTTAGGGAAAGATAAAAGCAACTAGAAAGCATTTGCAAGCAAAGCGAAGTTCCAGAGACCAGAGCAGCGGAAGAACAAGAGAATGTGTGACAAAGATAGGTGCAGAATGAAAGAGTGCTTTGGATTTTAATATTCAGGGCTGATAGCAGTAAACACCAATACAACTAAAAGCAAGGCAGTCCGGGGAATTATAGTACACAGATTACAAATGCCTACATATACGGTAAAAACGCAACAGATACATACGGGGGCGACAACGCACGGAAATGTTTATCAGACGACATTCTCGCGAGCCAGAGCAATAATTTTCGCTCCGCTGACCAACGCAAAAATCAATCGCTTGACGGGTAGCGCTGAGTTGTTGCCGTAAAGAGGCGTGTGATTTACAACGATGATCAGACGAGAGGAAACATTGGACCTAGGCCGTTGAAATTGAGCCACATGCATTTTCATTGATTAAAAGCACAGACTAAAACAATTTTCATTGCTATGTCGCTGTTTTCACAAGATACTGACCGTTTGATCTTGGAAAGTTGAGTTGCTTTTACGTGCAGCCGACGCATGCCGGAGCGTGACAGACAGTACGTTCACTATGAATGCCTGGCTCTGCATGGCAGGGCTGTGTGTTACCGGCGTTAAACGGCCTCCCACCACAGCCCCGCAGACTGATATAGGAAAAACCGCTGGTGACTCCTCAGAAATACGGCGGGCAGGTTTCTCCCCCAAAACAGCCAATTTTGAGTCCAAATTTTGCATTGATCATCGTTTTCGAGCACACCCACCTCGCCTAGGTACACGATGTGCCCAGCCGCGCTTGTAAACTTACGGAAACCCTAATTTTCTGTCTCTGTGCGGGCGAAGCGAAATACGCCGCCATTGTTAATGTCATTCAACCCATGAGCATTCGGGCGAAACAGTATAGCGCCACGTACGGCGAGTATTTAGAGAAAAATAAAATCAAAAAGCAACAAAAAACAAAGCGAAAGAAAGCTAGAATTATTAATAACTGAACGCAATATGATAGTTGAGCAATGCCAAATAAAAAATAAATAAATAAACACACAAGAAATGCCCGTAAAACCCGTCGAGCTGAGTGATGACGTCTTAAGCGTGTCGCAATGCATTCTGGGTAATTAAGGTAAAATTTGTGTATAGCATGTTCTATGGTAGTAATACCGGAAATAGAGAAAGAAAGAAAGAAAGAAAGAAAGAAAGAAAGAAAGAAAGAAAGAAGGAAAGTGAGCAAAAACTAACAGTTCCAGAGCTGGTCTCTGGAACTAATTATAAAATTCCATAACATAAATCTGTTCAAAAACATAGAACAGCTATTTAGTTTCTGAAAGCTTGTAATGCAGATGTAAAATCTGTAAAAGTAGACTTATTTCGTGCTTGCCAGTCTGAGCATTTTTTGATAGAGGTCATTGAGAGTCAGATATATTGACCATTATATACAGGTTTTGTACCAAAATAGAGCAATTCCATGTGACCACTGACCACATAAGAGAGGTGGCTGTTCTGTAGAGGGCCTTTAACATGTAAAATACCACGGACTGCCACAAAGTGACCACTATAGAGAGGTGACTGCTCTGTAAGGGTGGCCACTATGACATGTTTGACTGTATATGCTTTATTTCCATTTTAGACGAAAATCTGTTAAAAATAGCATGATTTTCATCATCGAACGGCACAGTGATACATTTAAATCACTGTTTTGCGGTTTATCAAATTTTTTTGCATAATTTTCAAAAAACAGTATCTCCTATGTAAAACATGTAATTTTTTCATTTTTTAATTCTGACAAGTTGTCAAGTTGTAAATAGTTCCGGTTCACTTTCAGTCAGATATTATGCGGCCTGCGATGTCATCAACGAATTACCATTGAATCCTATGGAGCGCGCTGTGTTCTATATACGAGGCATGTAATAATCATGAATATATAAATGGGCAGTCCACTACTCTAAGAAATCTCAGCAGAACCTTGTTTGACACTGATCAATAACTGCAGAAAGAAAATACCTGGCAAAATATATACAGGAATATTATATTGCTGGCACTGCATATACCTGTAAGTACATGTGAGTATTGGTCTATTTCATTTATCTTCAATCCTTCATATAACGTCTTCAGCTCCTCAGCATTCAAGACTTGCCCTTGAAACACTTTATAACCCGTGTGGCTGCACAGCTGAACAGAGTTGATGGCGTCCACCTCATATCCAAGTACCTATTTTGAAAAAATACTACATTATTCAGACACTGAGACATAAGGATTGTTTTGAGTGAGGGTTGGGGCACAGAAATGAGATGTACATGTACATGTTTAGACGTACATAAATATGCACGTGCAGACAAATTGCTCAGTCAGAAAAACATGTTTTTACAGTCACTTTGTTGTTATCCAGGAATCATGAACATAAAACGAGTTCAACTGACATTTATATAGCTTTTATTCAAACCATACTGCGACAGTAAAAATTTTACGATGGATAGTTATGAGCAACTGTTTTATTCAGATTTTTGTTGAAATTTTGAAACCTTTTTGGATGAGTCAATGATCTTATTTTTAGTTATTTATAATGCTGATCATGTTGTGATAAGTATTTATACTCTTTATGATATTTTATGCCAATTATGCTTTTGGTGAATGAAGAGGATTCGTTTTGATTCAAACAGAGTCTCCCTGGTTCAAAGAACTTAGTTGTTTCCATTAATTCATCTATACATATTCACCAAACTAATCTCCCATGATTCTTTGCCAATGGGGAGCCAACAACACCGACATTTTATAAACAGGAAGTAGACAAACCTGCATATATAACCACTCACAATAATAATAACAGCTTTACAAGATCAGCCAGCATGTGAACTGAAAATGAATCCGTTTCAACCTCAGAGTTGAAATTCTACTTTGAACAACATATTTGATTCTGAATCCAAATATGATATGACTACACAGTTACACAACATATGAATATTACTGATCGCAGCATTTCTAAATATTAGCATTTATTTACACTTACAACATGTCAGCTAACATACATTGTGCCCTACTCCTCTCTGGTATCTATTGCAAAGTTGATGTTTTTACTAATTTAATATTTTTGGCAGCTAGGATAATCAGTAAAACAACATTTTTACACTTCATTTTCCAAAAGTACAACAAAACCCATGAGGGTTTATAATGGTACCCATTGAAGAGCATCAAACAGTGGGGATGAAATGTGATGCTTTTCTATAACTATATTTGGTGCCATATTTCAGAAAAATGCCAATAGTCTCTATACATCAACCAAACTTCATAATGTAACTATTTGATATAATATTTATTTTGATCTTCATGTAAGTTGTTCAAACTAAGAATTATGAGTGTCAGAGTGTTGGATTGATTGTTGTATTATTAACCCTTTGAGTGCCAAAGTCGATTTTTGTTGCACTCATACAATAAAACGCCAACAATTTCTTTCAGATCTAGACAACTTTTTTCAGATTTTTCCCAAAATTTTGGTCAAAAAGTGCAGCCCTTACAAATTTACATCCATTTGATCCAAAATCATGGAAAAAATTACAGAAAAATTCATAAAAATTGTTAAAATGTTGCCCTGATATTTGGGGGGGGATTACAGTGCTCAAAGGGTTAATTGAACAGAATAGAATTATTCGCTATGACACAATAACACAGTCACACATTAATTCAAACTGATGGAGTGTTTTGGGGCTGCAAAATCAGGTCCTCTACTCTATTTGTGTTATTTACAGATGTGAGCTTTCGTTCTCTTGTGTAGGTGTGAAAAACTATTACATTTATATCGGTAAAAATTACAAACAACCTCAAAAGAGGCTTAAAACTGCAGCAAGTGAAAATGAATACAGTAAAATATTGGCCGACCAGCAGGAGATAAAATACTTGTTAAAAGACAGAGGATAAAAACTGCAACAAGTTTACATTAATACATTAAAATACTGACCAACCAGCAGGATATAAAACATTTGCAAACTGGTAAAGGTAGATTTTGCAAGTGTTTTATGTCCCGCTGGTGGGTCAGTATTTCCCTGTATTAATTTTAACTTGTTGCAGTTTTTATCCTCTGCCTTTTAACAAGTATTTTATCTCCCACTGGTCAGCTAGTATTTTATAACAATTATATCGGATTGTTGAAGCAGAACATACTGTTCATTTTTCTATGTTCCATCCAATGAGGCTTTATGTAATTTCGTCAAGGTCAAGTTGTGTAACTGAATGCTGATTTACATATCAATGCAACAGAGCACTGCAGGGAAAGTTTACGGCAGTGAGGTGGGAAAAATGAGGGCGATCTCCCTTCAAAAGGTGCCTTTCCCAAGGGCGATGAGATGTTTATGTGAATGGAATACATATCACTCAATCACTGCAGAATGGGGATACGAACTCTCCATGTGTACACACAGACTACACTCTACATGACAACTTTCGTTGTCTTTGAGTCATGGTTTTTTGATTGCCACTGAAATTTAAACTCTATGGTTTTCACTCCATCTACAAATATCAAGTCTGTAGTCTAGTAGTAGTACTAGTAGTAGGAACATGGAACCTACGACACTATGGTGGGTACCTTGCTGTAGGATCTTTGGGATACACTACACTAGCAAACCCTCGCCTGATTCGATTCGCCTGATTCGCCTGACACAGTCAGTCGATTAAAAAATTAACGGGTCATCGCGCCTCTCGGCTGATGGGAACACTACCACATTAGCTTTCACTACATGTCTGTACAACATCGCCTCTATGCACCAATGCTTTTACACGTTGACAGTACCGATAGCAGTAACGTGAAGGCTACTGTTAGACGCGGGCGTAGACGGTAGAGCCGATGTTCCAACATACCTGCATGGGGAACGTCGCCGACTTGTTTCCCACATATCCTGACACGACATGACTTTGAATCGACAAGACCCGTTGATCAGAGTACGCCATGTTCAAGAACGTAAACAAACTCAGCCACTATCGACGCCTCAACTCGCACTATCTAGCTTATTCCAGGTTGAAAGGACAGGAGCACTGTTACACGTGATAGCTGACCTTTGACCTTGGTCACGAGACTTTTTGCATGAGTGTGGTGATCGACAAGAATGTTTGTTGTTACTTCCGTTTTTAAAGTCTATGCTTTGTTGTGCTACACACCTGCAACACCAGTAGTGAACAAGTGACTGAGTATCAAAAGCATTTATATTAATTTTCACTGCAGCGGACTGTTTCAGATTAAATCTAGATCGGTACGTTCAAATCACAGATGCTCAAATCAACCAGTGATCGCGAAGCCCTATTTATGTACGTTTGGGGGGCTTCGCGATCACTGGTTGATTTGAGCACCTGTGGTTCAAATGCACCGACTAGCGACTGAGCAATTTTCGTAAATGCTGGTTTAGGGGCCCGTTTTACCACTGCTAAAAGTATTTTAGCATCTATGAGCTCTCGTCCAATCAGAATGGTGCATGGTAGCATGATATAATATAACTACGGTTTTACTTTTTGAACCGGTTAAAAGATATGATGACCATGAGTTCTGGCAACGAAAGATAAAATACTTGAACTGCATATGATTACGCATTCCCCCTGTGAACTTTCACATAATGCTTCTTTTATGTACTAAACTATTTTGATAAAAATGATTACACGAACAATAGAGCGCTATTTCAGGGAAAAAATACCAATTTCTGGATAAAAGAACATGTAAAATATTAAAGTGCCTGCCGATAGAAAGTTCGAAATATTATCCGTGGCATCCAATAGCGCTGATCCTAATGACGTCACATTTTCTCTCATTAATATGCATAAAATTAAATGTTTGTCCGCATTTTCAGCATAAATGACGAAAAGATAACCTACTAGTGTTACAATGGCTACAAAAGTCAAACTGATATCAACAGCATGAAAACCCTCGGCTACGCATCGCTCTACAAATAAAAGTGGGGAATGGGGCGAAGACTTGAGGCCTATTTCAAAAATAGAAACTAGGCACGGGTCAGGAAATACAGGAAAGTCTCACAATGTTGTTACTTCACGGTTAAAACGTTGGAAACATATTCTTTTGTGCTACTCTTTCACGTGTGTTGAGTTTCTTCTACACTTCACAAAAAATGTCCAGATCACAACGTTTTCCAGAACCTCATCAAGAGCGCCCTCTACGCTTTGCGTGTGGCTGAATTTACTAGCACCTTACATCATGTGCATAGGGCCGGGGTTACTCCATGCAAAAATGATGGGGCAGAAGTGCGATACATGAATTAACTACACAAAGCATAAGCATCGATAGTATCTTGGATAGGTTAAAATACACGGAGAATTTTACTTCGGCAGCAACATTTCATTATACTTGACGAATTGTGTAGCAAATCTTAGGCTATTAATGTGACCCTCTAAGGTTACATTCACAAACACCTTTGAGGGGGTGGGATGGGAGAATAAAAATGGTTCTCTGATTTCTGTCTGGTATGTTTCGCTGAAAAATGCAACTGAATGATGCAATTCGTGGCTGCATAGCAAGATATATGTTAGGCAAGTACTATCCCGTATTGTAGTTCAAAAACACACTGACCTCACCCACTGAGCATTTCAAAAACATGGTGACCCAATCACCAAAGTCATAAACAGGGTGACCCCCATGTATCCACCGCCCTCAGGCTGAAGAAACTGACCAGTCCCTAAAGTAGTATGCGCCTGGTAAGACTTTAACTTTTGCTCAAACTTTCCTCAGTGAAACTTGCAGCCATTGTCTTACGAAATCAAGAAATTCATGAAATCACGGGTCGTCGGCCGTACAAAGTTTGTTACTAAAGACACAAATTCTGTACAAAACAGTTTTAACTGATAGTTGAAATTCAAAATGGCCGCGTTCACTTTGTTAACTCCATGGAGAAAAATAACATTTTCGATTTTCGAAAAACGAACACGGTGAAAATGTTTCTTGTGTACTCCAAGAGCTTTTAAATGAGTCCCCTTAGGTGATACATCAGAAAAGATTTGTAAAAAAATGAGAGTCAGTATATCTGTCGCATTCTAAAAGGCGCATTCTACCTTAACCCTTTCACCACCATAGTTTGACCCAAATCCATTGTTTTCTATGGTAAAGTTGGACCTGTATACAGGGAACTGGGGGTGAAAGGGTTAATAAGCGCGAATCGCTCCCTGCCTGTACAGTTTCTGAAAAAGTTAATAATTTTTATGGTATCGATGACAATTATTTCAATTTTACCATTCTTACTGTCCCGTGTATTCCTTCCGAGAGCGTTGATTTCTCGCGGAGATATGACAACCAGGAGAAGTTATTAAGTTGGTTGAATGGTCTTCTGCAAGTGAAAAGAGGTGTCTCGTTCGACGGCGCTCCGCTTCATTAATATCAGAGAGCAAAACTCGGCTATGTTGTATACACTGCAGCCGAGTTTTACGATGATCCTTGGCATATCTCTAAACACGTGGGGTAAATAATGCATATTGCAGTCGTAAACAGAACTCCATCACCTATTGTTTTTTATGATCGATATCGCAGACCTTTTATTTTCGACAAAATGTGCCTTTTGGATTAAACACTGAGGGAGTCACTGTGAGGAAAGTGCTGTATATACACCCTTGAGCTCCTAATAGGTAGCGCATCATATACTGTAAAGAGAACAGCGCCCCCTCTTTAAGAAGTACAAGCACAATCGATGTTTAACGCAGTGAGAGAGTGGCAATACTACATCTTCGTCTGTTGTCCCTCGCGTCTTGAGATTGATAAAATGGGTAGACTGGAGGGTAAAGTTATTCTGGTCACGGCAGCTGCTCAGGGGATCGGCGAAGCTTCTGCACGGGTGAGTCGAACAAAAGATGGTTGGATACGCATGGAATTTTTTCTGAAAACATTAACCACGTCCCGCTATGCACTAATCAATTAATTTGCCAATCAGTCACTCTCTTGTCACATCCATGCTCGATGGAAATGGTAAAGTTCAAAGTACACTCAAGCACCTGGATACAGACCTTTGACCTTGTGTGAGCTCTCAAACGCCATTCATGCCGCACGGCCGTATTTATTCTTTTGCTAAGCTAATCAAGCTCTTAGGCCATCAACCTGCACGGGAAACCCACCACATACTGTAACCTTACTGGCTGCAAGGGAAGTTTTCTTCAAAATTTCCACCATGCGGATGTTTAAAGCTCAGGCTAGTCCCAGTGCAACAGGTTGCAACAATAATGTGATGAAAAAAGGACACAGCCGATGAAAAAAACCGATAGTTCGACAGTCGACATTCAGCTTTAGTATATTCCATTATTGTCATTTATACGTCATCATATACCAATGTAAAAACGATCAATTTCTTCCCTTGTTGATTTCCCCTTAAGTGTTGACTGAGGATGGTCTCATAAGGGACTGGTCATTTTCTTCAGCCTGGGGGGGGCCGGTGGATTCATGGGGGGGGGGGTCACCCTGTTTTTGACTTTGGTGATAGGGGGGGTCACCATGTTTTTTGAAATGCCCAATAGGGGGGTCAGTGTGTTTTTGAATTTTGACACAGGCTCATCATTACCTAAAATGCTAGTGTCAGCCACAAATTTCATCATTCAGTTGTATTTTTCGGCGCGCCCTTCGGGCGCGTAACTTTAATAATCAGTCTATTTTTCAGCACGCCCAACTTTAACATATCAAGCATACATACATCAGAGATATCTGTATGTTCAATATTTTTCAGCGTGCTCTTCAAGCTCATTACTTTAATATATCAGACATTTTTCAGCATGCCCTTCAGTTGCATGACTTTAATATACAAGGCATATATATCAGAGATATCAGATGTTTCATATTTTTCGGCGCGCCTTCGGTCGTCATACTTTAATAAATCAGAGATATCTTGATGTTTCCTAAGTGAAAGTGTACCATTATGAAATCTGCATTTCATATGAAAAGGATGACAATTCCTGATACTTTTCTGTTCTCTCTATGAGAATTCAGTATGAGAAAGCAACATGCACAAATATTTCACAATATATATTTGATACAGTGACTTATTTTAGAGATAGAAAATGACAAGATATCTTTCCTTCTCATTGATGCAATTATTTTCCTTTGTGTCACAGGTTTCCTGTAGAAAGATGCTTTTTTGTGAACAAAATAACAGTTAAAAAAGGCAGTTTTTGTCATTATTAGCTGTGCTTTTATGGTTTCAATGTTACAAGAAAAGGTCCTCCCAGACACTGTACACATCAGATTTGGCTAAAAAAGCTCTCTATGGCTCCTCAAGAGATTTAATTATATGGTTGGCATTAGTCTTAACACCCATCAAAGTTTTTGATTCACTGCTTTTTCCTCTTTGATATTAATGATTGACATCCATTTCTGTACAACAGTTCAGGACATCTGGTTAAGCATAGAAAGTGTGAAATACATTCACAGCTCATTCAAAATACAGCTCATTCAAAATGTACTGTATTCAAACTTTAAGATTGACACTTTGAAATTGCTATCTTACAACTGACATGTCAACAATTTCATTAAAACATAGAATGACTATTTAAAATTAAATATAATATATGTAAAATGTAAAATATAATATATATATATATATATATATATATATATATATATATATATATATATATATATATATATATATATATATATATATATATATAATTATTCTTAATGTATACATGCCATGTGATGATAGAAGTAATAATGAAAACTATGAATGCTTTTAAGTCATCTTGGACTTGTGCATTCTATAGTTACTGAATGTAATACACCATGTGCATATATTGTGGGAGACTGGAATGCTTGTGTTAACAAAACCAGCTCTTTTGGTAATGAACTCAAGTCTTTTTGTACTGATCATAATTATGTACTCTCAGATGTTAAGCTTTTAGATGTTGGAGACCATTTCACTTATTTCAGTGATTCGCATGCCACCACATCCTGGCTTGATCACTGTTTATCAACTTTTCAGGGTCACAATGCCATTTCTAATATTTCCATTCTTCATGATTTTCATACTTCGGACCATTTTCCTCTGTGTATTTCTATCAATACTGGTAGCCTCCCGCATTTTGATCTTGATTCTGACAATCATGTAAGTTGCTGTAAATGGCATCTTGCCAACGAACACCATATTGAAGCATATCGCTTAAATTGTGATGATTTGCTTAACGAACTTGTCATACCTTCCCATCTTTTACATTGTACCGATGTTAATTGTAACAATACCAACCATCATAATGATATTGATTTGCTGTATACAATGTTGTACAGAGTCTCTCTCAGGCAGCTGAGATGAATATTCCTCATTCGAAAACAAAGAGAAATTTTAATATTCCTGGATGGAATGAATTTGTTAAGACTGCCCATGATGAAGCTAGATTTGCTTTTAAACTCTGGATGAGCTTTTCAAAGCCTAAGCAAGGTCATATATTTCGCAGGATGCAGACTACCAGAGCCCATTTTAAATATGCTCTGCGTTGGTGTAAAAACAATGAGCGTACAACTAGAGCAGATGCTCTTGCTTCAGATTTAATCAATAAGAACGACATTCAATTCTGGAAACATGTAGAACAACAAGCGTCTAGTCGGGTGCCTCTTGCCAATACAGTCGGGGGAGCTACGGGACATAAAGACATAGCTAACATGTGGTATAGCCATTTTAAAGATTTGTACTCTTCTGTTAAGACAGAGAGTAATAAGTCATTTGTTGAAGAACAATTGTCGAATATTCAGCTTAATGACTCCCATAAAATGTTTTCTGTTAATGATATTAGGAATGCTGTCAGTAAGTTGGAAAAGAGTAAAGCTTGCGGTCCTGATGGTATTTCATCTGAACATATACTGTATTCTAGTCATAGACTTGCTGTACTTCTGACTATTATCTTCAATGCTTGTCTGTTACATGGTTATTACCTTCTAGTATGATTTCTACTGTTTTGGTGCCTATTATCAAAGATAAGGCCGGTGATATAGCTGACAAGGGCAATTATCGACCCATTGCGTTGTCATCTGTATTTTCTAAGATTTTTGAAAATGTCTTGTTAACTTATTCGAGTCATATTTGTATTTGTCAGATAACCAGTTTGGTTTTAAGGCTAAACACTCTACAGATCAATGTATTTATCTCTTAAAGGAAGTTATTCAGTTTTATAAGACACATAAAACTCCCATGTTTTTATGTTTTATGGATGCCTCTAAGGCGTTCGACCGTGTCAATCATTGGACACTTTTTCAGAAGCTTTTATCGAGAGGAGTTCCTGAAATATTCGTACGACTGATTGTTTTTTGGTATAGATTTCAACAAGTGTGCGTTAGGTGGGGATCTACATTATCTACTGCATTTAATGTTTTAAACGGTGTTCGTCAAGGGGGCATTCTCTCGCCACTTTTCTTCAATGTTTACATTGATGAACTTAGCTATAGTTTATCCAGTTGTAATGTTGGCTGTCTTTTGGTGTAGAAGACTTAATCATATTTGTTACGCTGATGATTTAGTTATCTTTTGCCCGACAAGCAAGGGCCTGCAAAAACTTATTCGTATTTGTGAGGTTTACGGTGCTGAACATGATATCATTTATAATCAAAAGAAAACTGTATGTATGATTGTAATGCCCAATAGTTTTAAACTTATCAATATGCCTGAAATTTGTCTTAGTGGTATGAAGCTTTCTTTTGTCCACTCGTACAAGTATTTGGGTGTTTTTATAATTAGCTCTTTCAACGATGACGATGACATTAAAAGACAAATGCGGCTATTATATATTCGTGGTAACTTTCTTTTCAGGAAGTTTGCTTACTGTTCTATACAGGTGAAAACCAGATTATTTAAATCATTTTGCTCAAATTTATACTGCTGCCAGCTTTGGTCCACCTTTACAAAGCGCTCTCTGACGAAAATTCGAGTGGCGTATAATAATTGTTTCAGACGACTTTTTAATCTGTCAAGACGTTGTAGTATTAGTACCATGTTTGTTGTCTATGATGTTTTGTCTTTTGGCGAGTTACTGCGTAAAAACACTTTTAACTTTATGAACAGAATTAAGAGATCTCAGAATTCTTATATTAAGACTATTTATGCTTGTACATATATTGACTCACTACAGTGCAGGCACTGGAGAACTATCTTATACTGAAGTTGTTTTTTCTTCTGTATAGATGATTGTTTGTGTGTATCTGTTATTTTTCTTTATTTTATGGTATTTTTCTATGGGCCTAGAGCCTGATTCAAATAAATAAATAAAAAATAAAAATATATATATATATATATATATATATAATATATATATATATATATATATATATATATATATATATATGTCCACCTTTTGTTTTACCTATGTTGCGTGCCGGGGGGGGGGGGTCACCCTGTTTTCGAAATTTGGAATAGGGGGGGTCACCCTGTTTTCAAAATTTGGAATAGGGGGGGTCAGCCACTTTTTGACGTCGCAAAAATAATCCACCGCCCCCCCCCCCCAGGCCGAAGAAACTGACCAGTCCCTAAGGCTCTTTCACAAGGATTTAATATACCGCAAGGCACTGTTGGATTTCAAATTTAAACAGTTTGTTACAGTTTTTCATACTCTTAATTTCGAAAAGGAAAAGGGTTAAAGATAAACCGTGGAGCTAGCTGAAGAATGTGCCGCTCCTCTGTATGGTTAAAAGTTTAATTGGAGAAAGGTTTGAGTAAAATCTATTAATTTCAATATCACAGCGCGTGGCACCTTAATTGTACAAAATTTATGAAAGCGCACTCGATAGAAGGCAAGGTACAACGACTTTGATGAACTTTAGCTCTTTATAGATGACGACAAGGGAAATTGTAATGCCATAAATATTATCATATAAGCCGGCTTGTACAATGTGCGTCCTAAGGCCAAAACAGTGGCGAATAAATGCACGCAAAGTCGACTACGGCTAGCGGCTGAGGGGTGTTTGCGCCGGAATTCGAAGTGAATGTGCTCTTTCTCGTGTCTCTGCAGGGATAAACAATGTTAAGTTTACGATATTGTCTTCGTTGGCGCGGTGCGAATATCCTACTGGCGAATTTCTTACTCACGTGTTCACATGTTGATTATTAGAGAGTCCACACCTCTTACAGAGGTTATGAACTTTGACATGTCGACCAATCTGTTTATGAACTTTGACATGTCGACCAATAAGTACATAATATTTTCAAGGCCGTTCACTGGATCGTTTTTTGCCCACTTGAAAAAGGTTAGAGACAATACCATTGAAATGATAATGATACTGGCGTACCATTGTTATAGAGTGTGATCAGGCATGCTATCCACGTGTACGAGGATGACGGTAAATTTTATACACAGGCGCTCCTTGGCTAGGTAGTCTGCTAAAGCGATCGATTTTCGGCTCGATCTATCGATCCCGTAGTCGATATGCCCGCCACTGCAACCTAAATACTAATTTTAGGCAATCCGGCGATCGTGCATATGACGACAGCATATGTTGGGCTGATGTCGCGTTTGTGCCCGAAGCTTACGAAATGAATTCTGTTCTCGACGGTTAGTCGTGGGTCTCCGAGAAGACTAAAATGGTTTAAAACACAAGATGATCCATGTCTAAAGTGAAAGATATAGACAAGTGACCGTGCGAGTTTTGTACGCGTCAAAGTTCTAAGGTCTAAGATTTAAGAAGTTTTGTCAACATAATACAAGTGACAACATGATAAACAGTAGAACCTGGGTCTTAAATCTATTGTACGCACAAAGCTCAAGCCGGCTGTGCTCTAGTGTCAAACCTTTAAGTTATCTATGCGATCAGTTACTTTTTCTTTATATATATACATGCAATGGACTAAAAGGGGAAGCGAAAAAATTACCAAGTCCCCACCTCTGACAAGAGATTGCCGATTTCAATTTTTCGTTTCTCGCTCTGTCTGATTAGCATTTTATTTTCGGAAGAAAAATGGGCCAAGTAATTTCAAGACGTCAATTTCAAGTGTACGTCACTAAATTGATAAGCGTGGTCACAAATTTTGAAAAGCAATTTCCGATTTGCTAAGAAATTGACAACATCATAGGGATTGAAAGTCCTACATTCAGATAATAATTTTAAGGTAGATCGTGCGTCGGGGACAGATATTTGGACTCTCAAACTTTTACAATTCTTTTCTGATCTACCACTTGTGGGGGCCAATTTTGAAGCTCTTGCAGAAAGAAAAACTATCACCGGCTTTGTTTTTCGAAAATTGAAAATTTTATTTTTCCTCCATAGAGTTAACACAAGGATGGCGGCCATTTTGAATTTCAAATATCGGTAAATCTTGGGTAATTTGTTTCTCTTGTACTAAACTTTGCATGGTGACCCTTGATTTTTATTCTCGCTTTTGAAAGAGAATGATTGAAAGATTCATTAAGGAAAGTTTGAGCAAAGTTTAAGTCTTTCACTTTCGAGGCGCATACTACCTTAAGTGTCCAGTTTACCAACTGTTGATGATATCTGGAAGTTCTAGCAATTGTTACAAGGAGACCTACAGACGACAGAAACGATGTGGTTCGTAAAACGTTTGTCAACAATGCATTTAGCCACGTCACAGTCGTGTCGTGTAATATCTTTTAAGGTACTAAGATGCGGCTCCAAAGTGCAAGACAAACTTTTGCTGGAACTTTCCTCAAGGAAACTTGCGTCATCCTTTCAAGATCAAGAATAAAAATCAGCGGTTACCTGGCAAATTTTGGTGACAGAGAATTTGACGATCAAAACGGCCACTATCCTTGTGTTTACTCTTAGGGAAAAAACTGATTTTTCGAATTTTACAAAAATATGGTGAATAAAACTTAATTTACTACAAGAGCACACAAAAGCAAGATTAGAAAAGTCTTATAAAAAGTTGAAAGTCCGAAAATCTGTCCCTGAGGCACATACTTGTTCTTAGAAAAAAAACCATATGTTTTCTTTATACAGGCATTCGCAAAGGAAGGTGCGAAAGTCATAGCCACTGATATCAATGGAGAAAAACTCAAAGAATTGGATACTGTGCCAGGTAAGTCATTGATATCACTTACGCGAGCCTATTGTCAGAAATTCCCACAACATTGTTTTAACAATTCGCCCTCTGTGAAGCCTTCGAAAGAGTCTGTTGTTTACACTTCACCTCACTTTTAACTTTCAGGGATTGAAACAAAGGTGTTGGATGTCACTAACAAAGACTCCATCGCAGCCTTGGTTGGCCAGTTCGACAGAATTGACGTACTCTTCAACTGTGCTGGGTAAAAATCGCTGTTTTACAATCCTTCAGTTAGATTCATTATAACAGTATTAAATCTTTCATTTTAGTGGCTCAGTTATAGATGTTAAATGTTGAATTCGAGACAGAGCTGTAGCGAAAAATGCGATCATCAGACAAGTACAACGTCTACACGTGCTGCTCCATATTTAGACGCCGTAGTTCCTTACATTATGGTCTGTGAAATAAGGGTGTCTTTAAAGAGATGTAGCCCCGGGATGTAGCCATCATCGACGTCGCTGCTCCCATACGTCCAAAGAGCGTCCACACAGGCGCACATTAGAGTTTTATAAGCCGTGACACTGAAATTTCGATGCTGTGTTATGTTATTGAATCAACACATTATTTAACAACGATAGAGTCGCACATGCGCATTCTTGCCTACGCCATGAGAATGTGAAACCTTGGCTTGCACTACCAGATTAACACGTTTATTTTTCATTTTTTTGCTTCTACCTAGGTGTGTTTTCAAAGGAACAATACTCGCTGGCGACGAGACTGACTGGGATTTTTCGTTTAACCTGAATGTCAAAAGCATGTTTTTGATGTGCAGACAGGTTATCCCTAAGGTGAGCAAAACTTATTTTTTTTGCGTGCTGCATACTTTTAGAGACTGGATTGTGAATGCGAAGTGATGTTTTTCTTTGCTGCAAGAGTCCTAGCAGACACAATTATAAGTATTTTGCACTCCAGCTAGAAGACGATGTGCATCTGTGGTGTGAGAGAGAGAGAGAGAGAGAGAGAGAGAGAGAGAGAGAGAGAGAGAGAGAGAGAGAGAGAGAGAGAGAGAGAGAGAGAGAGAGAGAGAGAGAGAGAGAGAGAGAGTATGGAGATACACGGAAACATTTTTTGTTGACTGTAAAGTTTACCACAGATTGATGCCATCGAATCTTCATGTATTTTCTCTTTTGTTTCCTCGTAGATGATTTCCCAAGGCGGTGGCAATATCATTAACATGTCATCTGTGTGTTCCAGTTTGAAAGGTAAGTAAGTTTATACGTCAGTTAAGTTTCAGCAGTTGAAGTTAATCCTAAAGGTCCAAAAAAAAGTGTAAAATCAAGAAGATTATCATCGCTTAGGCAGTTGCTCGAATTCTAATTCAGGAAGCATGCGCCTCGTAATGTTCTTACAAGTTTTCCCCGACACAACTTTAAACTGTTCTCTTTCATAATGTGAAATAAAAATAAGGGGATAAATTTTACGCTAAGAGAAAATAGGTTTACTTATTTTTGAAATGCAAAGCGACGCATTCCCACCTTAAAAAGACCAAAAGTAATCAAATCATTAAATCATTGTAATCTGAGTGGAAAAGAAAGACAGTAACCCTGTCGAGACTGTACAGATTTAGATATGCAACGTGCATTTAGGGCATAGCATAGACTGAACGAAAGGATAAAGCAAAGATCCGACATCGTCTTTATATATCTTCCACGCTCGCGTTTCCACATTCTCTATGTAGCAATTATACTGTGACGCGTAAAATAATTTCCCCTGTAGGTGTTCCTGAAAGATGCATTTATAGCGCCAGCAAGGCCGCTGTGATCGGACTGACCAAATCTGTCGCCGTGGATTTTATGAAACAGGGTATCCGTTGTAACTGCCTCTGTCCAGCGACGATAAACACTTCATCATTGGAGGAAGTAATTCAAAGATTTCCAAACCCAGAGAAGGTACAAAACACGTCTGAAGTGCTCTGCCTGATCTTGTATGCTAATTTGCAAATCATTATTACCCAATTATTGTCTGCACGACCACTGCACAATTTGATGTTGTTATAAATAGCAGTGTGGACGAACGTACAAACAATCTCAAAGAATGAAATATTCAAAAGAATCTAGTGCATCAAAGTAATCTACCGGCGACTTTAGTGTGTAAGCATATAGCATCGATCACCGTCCCTCCACAAAGCGTGCATCAATATACATTACATGCGGGAATTCAATTTATTTAGATAAGCTTATATGAAATAATCTCCTATTTCAAATTTATTCTCTTTTTCTATTTTTCGTTGGTTTATTTTTTCATCTTAAATTATAGAACATCTCTACCATTAACTTCCATGTAATATGGATTTTGAAATATTTTTGTCAATTCACCATTTTCACGTTTAGGCAAGAGCTGATTTCATAGCGCGTCAACCAATTGGAAGACTTGGAAAGGTTGAAGAAGTGGCAGCCTTATTGGTATATCTTGCATCTGACGAGGTATATACCATCATACATCCATGGGAACCTATAGACTGGGCTCCGTCCGTCCGGTCAGTTGGCCACATGGTAGTACGCACCTCGAAAATGAATGACTTTAAAGTTTTGCTCAAATTTTCCTCAAGCAAACTTTCAACCATTCTCTTTCAAATCAAGAATAAAAATTGGGGGTAACCGTCCAAAATTTGGTTCTAGACAGAAAGCTAGCCAATAATTACCGATATTTGAAATCCAAAGTGGCCTCTATCCGTGTGTTATCTGTGTTGGGGCAATTGAAATTCCCGAGTTTCACGAAACTAGGCCAGCAAAAATTTTTTACTACATAAGCTACAAAGGAGGCCCTCAAGTGGTAGGTCAAAAGAATAGTGCGAAAGAATCCGAATAGCTGTCTCCAAGGCGCATACTATCTTAATCAGACATGTTAGAAAGATTTTCTTCAAAATGGGACAATGTACTGTGAGGTACATAATGATATTCCAGTCGATTTTTTTTGGTAGGATCTAATATGGCGAGGCGGTCATTGTTTTACGATTGCTTTCATGTCGTGTTGACAGGGGCGTAGGAAGCAATTCTTTGTCGGGGGGGGGGGGGGGCAAGCGTTAACTATTTTCTGGTGATTGATTTACGATAAAAAATAAAATGAATAAATTAATGAACAATAGGTAGAAATAGATAAGTATAAAGAATAAAATATGATAAAGCTCTATCACTGATCACTGTAAGTACAGAGACACTTGACATTAGTAATAAACCATCAATACAAAGCACGCGTGCTGGGAATCACCTGGGAAATTAACGATTTTATCAGCATCACTTCGTATTCGAAAAATTACACTTTTTCCAAAACTCCTAGTGGGCAGCTGCCCCACCCAAACCGGGATATCCAAGTCACCTTCTGTAAGCTTATTGAGAAAGCAGAGTTTGTTCATGTGACTCCTACATGCAGACCGTACTCCGTGTTTCATACGGCGCGTTCACTTGTTTTTCATGTCACAAACTTTCCTACTTTCTACGATCATTGATTGTGTTAAGTTTCGCCTGATTGGCTAAATGACCGACACTTGCAGCCTCTTAGCCAATTACACCGTATGTTCCACAATGCGAAAAAAATATGTACCCCCCATCATCATGGGCCATATGTTTGGTTTGTATACTTTCGAGCAGACTGTTGGGCACGTCATTCTCTAGATCCATTTTGCTATTAGACCAATATGTAAAAGTTGGTCATAAGCTATGTTGTATTAGTTAATGTTGGGGGCAAAAGTATGTCTTTGCCCCCCCCCCAACTTCAGCATTGGGGTTGGGGCAACTGCACTCCCCCACCTATGTTTGAGCCATTACGCACACATGTTTGAACCTATTTCGTTCACTTTCATATGAAGTCACTGTACTGTTACAGACATATGCATGTCAATTTGAACAAACAAAATAAAACAAACGGGTAGTTTTCCTTTTTATGAATCGATGGCGTGTTTACTTGGCAAATAAATCGATTGTGTAAAGTAAAGTTATCAAGTTTCAATTTTGTTATTTATTTGTCTTCGTTTTTAACAGTCTGCATTCACAACTGGAACTGCCATGGTGCTGGATGGAGGATGGACTCTATGAGCTCGGTCACCAAGACAAACCAGAATTCAAGTTTACTTTCGCCGTTGCAAATGTCAAAATTTTGAACTTCATGATTCAGTAATCAGTTAGTTTCAAGAATTTAGAGCGCCTTGAGTTCGGCGCTGTTTATCATTGAGAATCCCAGTAATGATATACGATTCATTCTTTCTGGCACCGCCTTTACTTAAGGGTCACCATGTGTCTTTTGGAATACCTGATGTCCAAGTTTGCAATGCTAAATAAATCTATTATCTTGATCAATATTTTGACACAACTTGAATGAGTGGTCAGAACTAAGGAATATACGTTCAACTATACACGTCCGGCAGTACAACGATGGTATAATTTAACGTAGAGCGTTTATATAATTTTTAGTCTCTACCAGAATTATATGCTACTAAACTAAATACCTACTTTGAAATTGAGGTTATGATTTATGCTCCTGACAACGACTTTCTTTCAGTTAACGGTTGATAAGACTGCGACATGAATAAATCAGTGAGATTTACTGCCGAATATTTCAAAGTGTTGATTTCGAATATAAAAGTTGCAATTATCACAATTTTCATCAGTGTATTCTCGTTTATCAGTTCGTCTAATTATCTTGAATTAACTTTGAACTTGCTGAGCCAAGCAAGAGAATTCGCTTTTCGCAGACAGATGACTTTGAAGACTAATAAGTAATTTATACATATGCAGAAGGGTAATACGCCGGGAAAACAATTTGTTTTTGGAAAATAACGGCTGTTCGTTACTGTACTAAAGCTACGATTTAAATCATCTCTTTCTTTCCGTCGTTTCATCTCTCTAAATTCTCCACTAGGAAAGCTCCCCGCTTCCCATCTCTCCATCAAAAATTCCCCACTGCCCTCTTCCCATTACAAAATTTTTCGCGCCCTCCTTAACACATACTATTCCCTACATCCATTGGCAAAATCCTGAAAAGAACCAAATCACACATCCCTGTCCACCCATGGAGCCTCTTTCAAGTTACGTCTTATGAAGAAAAGCCGCCTGTGCGCACGTTTATATGGAAACCGTTTTGTTCGTTTCTCCTCACCTAACAATACTGTAAACAATGTTCTGCACAGAAAAGTGCATATGAATTCAAGATGAAAAGCAAAATTGAAATCAGACGGAATGCCCAAAACAATGAGAAAAACAGAAATGACTGTTGAACCGAAATAAACAAAAAATTAAAGTGAAAAATAGTGAAACTGTTATCAAAAGTCACAGCTATTTCGCTTCAGCGATGTGCATACATTACATGCATCGCAGAGGCAAGGAAAGTAACACTTTCATAAATTTAACGTGCAAAGTGGTGAACTAGAAGTTCCAGATTGTTCTTATGTTCTCTTATATAACAATTTAAGTATAAATACTGGGGCGGCGTGATTTCCTGTCAGACATTTGGAATTGTGTCTCTGATGTGTTACTTCAAGACTTTGGAAACTCCAGCAGTATTCATTTCAAGACTTTTCAAGACCTTCACAGCAACGTACTCATGGAGGGGTGCTTACACAGGTAAATACAATGCCCACTGGGACTACATATGCAATTTTGAGCAAGATAATAATTAATGTTTGCCCAAACATGAATAGTGCCCTCATGGAAATAAAGCAAAAACACTGTATACCATGCATATATGCATTGGAATATCTTCACAGAAACAACAGAGTAGTTGAATATATTGCATATTGCTGAATGTTTTCCACTGGGGCACCATATGCTATGTTTTTCTATGTGATTTACAAATTTTTAAAAATGGCGGAAAATCAAAATAATGGTTAAAATTTAAATTTAATTGTCGATTTTTTCAGTTATAAAAGACTATATCCTTAACCTGTAGAATTTAAAAACAAGAAACGGAGTGTCTATTGGCAGGCGCCTGTCAATAGACAAAAATGGCTATTGACACGCGCGACGTTTTTCCGCCCACTTACATGAAGAACACATTAGTTTGCCATTTAAAATTTACAAAATAAGTGCTAACACGTCACAAATTCAACGTTTTGAACGCAGTAGCGAAAGGGAAAGCCGTCATAAGCGGTGCCGTATCACCAGAGCTATAGCATTAGCCACGGCCCTGTACATGTTCTGCACGTGTATTTTGGCCTATAGATCATACTTGTACTGTACAATACAACGTTTCAGTGTTGATCAAGTCAGTTATGCAGTGTTAAAGTTGAAAAAATCTAGTTCACGTTACAACTGTCACTGCATTCATCGCAATTTTCGATGGCAACGACACTGACAGATGATCGCCTCAACATGGCTCCGTTGCTGCGCTGAGAAATGGCTATTACAGGGGTGACAACATTCTAAAACATCGCCAGATGGCCCAAAATAACAAGGTAAAAATACCGGAAGCACAACAAGTTGAACTTTTTAGCGAAGTACAGCGTAAGGCAGGAGCCATAGAGAAAGATTCACAAAGTCTCAACTAATGATCGAGAGGCAACACTGTAACCTTTGGCCCCAGATCGGTTGATGTTTCACCCACTGCATGTGCTGCCTTGCAGGCCTGTATGTTCATTGCATCGCAAAACCAATGATTTTGGGTACTACAAAACTGTATCCGGCATTAAACCATTCGGGTAATAATTTTTTCTCCATTTGAAACTAGATTTAAACTTTGCAATAACTTTTAACATCATGCCTTTTTTGAACGTGCCAAAAAGTTCTTCAATTTGATCTTCATATAAACTTGGCAGATAAGTTGGAGGGTTAAGCAAAACTAAGTCAACTACTCTCACATAATTGAATTCTTTTCTCTGACAAACATTGCTTTCTTTATAACAGTGTTCAGTTCGATTACCAAAGATGTTACAAGCTTATTCGTGTCAGTGAAAATATTCCTGTATGTTTGACGATTGCTATAGAGATGAAAAATGAACTCTGATTGCGTTTTTACTCAACAAATAATATTTCTCAGCTACTCTTATTAGGCTTTCCAAAAACAGCTGATGCCGGAAGATTTTTCTTCCAGCATAAGTACAATTAAAACTCATGGAGAAATATAGATTAAATGTGAAAACTCTCACCTTATTTATATGCCAAAAGTAGAGATTAGACATTTAAACAGACATATATTTTGTATTTGTATTTAAAGGAACATTTAAAGGGGATCCACGATTAGTCGCTCTGTAAATATTGCTCATCAGTGATCTTAGCAATCCAACGTTTACACGTCAATCAACAAGGTATAAATTTAGTTCGGGTCAAGCGTCCTCAGCAGTATTCACTGGCACAGAGAACAATCGCTTGCTCGCAATGGCGGACACAAACATCGGACAGATGCTGTCTACGTAGCCCTGCGTACATGATGCTGTGTGTTCCCGAACACACATCATCGTACGCAGGGCTACTGTCAACGTTCTTTTTGTTTTCAATCACGGAGAGGGACCGTGTTTCAATCAACTGACCGAGACGCCTTCGGCGAAGACATTCACAAGAAGGAGATAATTTTGATGACCACACTCCGCCTGATGTTGATATCCATTCCATAAAGATCAGTGAGTCGCCGTCTAAGAAAACGAGCAGTTTATGTTTCCTTTTCTTGTGTCCAGTTTATGTTTCCTTTTCTGTGTCCATGGAGCTCTGTCTGATCATGAATCCTGCACTGCACCCGTGTATCGGTCAATATGGACAAACACACAAACAAAACACTATCGTACTCATGAAGCCCCTGTAGCTGTAACTCTTGAAATTTGTCGACCTGCCGTGGCTATTGACAGGCGCCTGTCAATAGACAAAAGTTGGCTATTGACACGCAGGACTTTTCGCCAAAATTCACCACATTTTAGCCTAATAAACTGCCCAATGCTTGTTAGAATGCTTGATAAAGCCTTTGTACACTAAATTATGGACAAAGTCGCCGCAATTTTGAGTAATTGTAGACTTTACCGTGTACGATGTTGCACCAACGCCGCGCCTGTCAATATAGTGGATGTGGCTATTGACACGCTGGACGTTTTTCACCAAATTGGCCACATTATAGCCTAATAAACTGCCTAATTCTGTTAGAGTACTTGATAAAGCCTTTGTACACCAAATTATGGACATTTAGTCGCCGTAATTTTGAGTAATTTTAGACTTTACCGCGACGATGTTGCACCAACGCCGCGCCTGTCAATATATAACCAAGAGCTGGCACGCGGGACTCGCTCTCCAAATTTTCAATGGAATTTTTAGCGAAACAGACTGGCCCATACTTTACGGAGCCTCTTTTACACACGCAGCCTCTTTTACACACTAAAATACGGACAAAGCGCTTTATTCTTTACCTTGTACGGTGTCGTATCAACGCCTGTCAATAGACAGAATCCTATTGACAGGCGCCTGTCAATAGACAAAAGTTGGCTATTGACACACGAGACTTTTTCGCAAACTTTACTTGAGTTAGTAGAGAAACTGCCTCAACCTTCTCAGAATATTTTACTGACTCATTTGCACGAAAAAATGGACAAAGTCTCCGTCGACTTTACCGTGCATGGTGTAATTCGATTATGGCATCCGAGTCGGCGATCGAATGAGGCCATCTTACGTTACACCGTCGTGACGGTGCAACTGGAAGCCGGCAGGGTTTCGGTCCTGTTCACCATTTTCGCTCTCGATTGCAGTTGACAAGATTTGTCCTTGTCCATTTTGTCTTTGCTAAAAAAACTGAAGACACAAAGACGAAAAACCAATAAAAATGCAGCGTTGTACATTGTTTACAACATTAGAGCGCAAACTCTTTCATCATGTTTAAGACTCATAACCGATAATTATTGTAGTGAACGGTGATCAGGTGACGTCGCCGTCGACATTACAAGTAATATTTATTCAAATTCCATTTCGGTGAAAGTTTCGAGGTACATTATGGAAAGGAATTTACTTATGGCAGTTCAGTTACTGGCACGAAACTCTCTACCCTGATATCATAACGGAATACAGACTCGAACTGGGGCTTCTTGTATATAATGGTCCCGTTTCAACGAAAGACCTTTGACCGCAGGTGGTTTTCACAAAGGCAAAGACAGGCAAAACGGTAAGTGAAAGTATTTACGTAGAAGTTTGACAAAATATAGATTAAGTGATCATAATTTGCGTGTTGAAATTTGTAGAAAATGTAAACCTCATTTACCTTAATTTGTTTGAGATGTGATAGTAATGTAACAGATGATGAGCTTCACTTTTTATCCACATGCAAGAGTCGTATCTCTCACTCAGAAGCGTGGAACTGAGTTTTCTATCACTATTGTATTAAGAAAAAATATGAAACATGAAAAAGGTTGTGAAACAGAATTTTCGGAACCTCTGATGTTTGCTGATATAATTACAACCCTTTTCAGAATTAGAGCGCGAAGCCACTGCAGTGAACTGCAATAAAACTGCTCACACTAATTAGTTTCAGCTGTAGCCAGCTTGCAAAGTCGACAACATTGTATGTCCCATGCAGACAGTTTGTCTGGGGAAGTTGAAATAAAAAAGATTTGTACATGGACCAGTGCATGGTAATGTTACATTGTATCTTAATCTTGAACACAGGGTGCCAATCGTAAACTCTCATTTACAACTCGAGCCTCAGACAGAGCTAGTTTTGCCTTTGTACAAGCAGACTTTTTGGTCTTTACCAAGTAGCCTTGTTCAACACCAAAGTGGCCACGGCTACAGCTGAAACTAATTAGTGTACGCAGTTTTATTGCAGTTCACTGCAGTGGCTTCGCGCTCTAATTCTGAAAAGGGTTGTATTTTCAAATCATATCAAACAGTGATCACTTGATGATGCTCTTAATCAAGCACCACAGAAGTTGCCGGTTCAAGGCAAATATGTTAGGGTTAACCGCATTCCAGTCTAGCAACGAGAGGGAGGTACAGATTGTGGCTTAATTGGTTGCGATTACTTTCGCAGCCTCTCTTTGCAGAACCACTTTCACTGTTTGATCATAAACAGATGGGGAAGCGCCCTTGTGATTGTTTCGAAAGAATCCATTTTTATCCATTTCCAAAATATAGATCCACAAATAGACAAAGGAAAATCTGAATTAAATCATGTCAAAGATCAATTAGCTGTAACCTTTGTCATTTTTTAAATTTTGTTTGGTCTGTGTATCATTTGCAGTTTCTGGTTTGAATCCCTGAACCATGGAGAAATTCCTAATATTTAGCTCATAAATATACCCTGTATATGAGTATAATCTGCTTTGTTCTTGTTCAAATTTTGTATTCAGGTTCAGACTAGAATACATTTATCAGCAATAACAATGGTCATTTCACATATACAGGCTGTGTTGGCAAGCAGGACACCGGGCATTGGTCATGATGATCGGATTATAGTAAAATTCTGTATTTGATACATTGAAACAGAGTAGTGAAAAATTAGTCACAAGTTACAGCTATAGCTGTTGGTCCATAGCTGTTGTGTTTTCAGACGGGATTCCTGCCTTTTACGGGCTGGTTTTGACTTTCCCGCCACCATAGCTGTGATGGCGGGGTTAAAATCATAAAAGTCAAAACCAGCCCCGTAAAAGGCAGGAATCCCGTTTAAAAACACCACAGCTATGGACCCACAGCTAGGATCCCCTCAGGTTTTAAAAAAATACACGTATAAACGCGACTACAGAAATCAATCATCATAAACTTACTGGCCAAGTGTTTGACTGGGAGAAGGTCTCCACTAATGCGAAAACCTGGGATTGAAAATTGCGGTTTTAAAAGTTTTCGTCGATACGATGGACCATGGACGTAACCAACAGTCGGATATAGGCCTATTTAGTGCGATTGGAGCCGATACGATCGAAGTAAATTAAGGGGTAATGGCGTGTGACCCAACTTGTAAGCTGAGGGAGCTGTCGGTCCTCCATATTTGATATTTCAAACTTATGCAGAGGACTCTGCTTTTTAAAAGCCAATCACAGATTTTACGCGGATGGTGCGCCCCACACGACAAGCCATGGCATACTTAGCATGCTAAGTATGCCATGGCATACTTAGCCATGGCATACTTAGCATGCTAAGTATGCCATGGCTTGTCGTGTGGGGCGCACCATCCGCGTAAAATCTGTGATTGGCTTTTAAAAAACAGGTGACCGAATACCTTAAAATAGCTTCCGTAGACTGATTTACCCTCTACTTTCTATGGTGACGCAGCACAAATAACACTCGTGACTCATGCTGGGACGTATGAAAATATTGGCTAATTAGTTGAATCCGCAGTTTCTGTTTGGATACGCAAAGTTATCTCCTTTATTTTAATTGAAGATTGTTGGTGCCTTGCAGGTAAGTAAGGTATTAAGTCTCGTTTGTGTGCTTTGTCTGTGTCTTTGTCTCAATATTTGTCGCTATGTGTACATGCATAAAAGTAGTAAGCTTATGATACCTGAGAACGAAAAATAAAGAACAGAGTCCGTGCGCCGGCCACAGCGCAATTAAAACCAAAGGGTGCAACCACTTTTGTGGCATGACCGTGATTTCATGTTTGACTTTCTAAAGGTCACGCTGAAGGATGGGTACCCAACTTGCATGCATAAAAAATGAGGATTTTACTTCAAACAAACCAACACGCGCAGCCAGGGCTCACAAGAGACGGTTGGCCGGTTTTCTCTGTAGTGGGAAAATACAGATTTTCGTAAAGCGCTCCATAGATTTCAGTTGTTCGTTCTAATGCGTTCTTAATAAGTATTATCATAGTCTGAAGGGGAAAAATCGACTTCTGTGGAGTAGTTTTTCGTGAATCCCCGATGTTATTTTTGACCGCGGCCAGTGCAAGGTCCTGTTAATAGTTTCAAAGAAAAAAGTTTATTTGATAGTTAATAGTTTATTTGATAGTTTAAATGAAAGAGATAAGTTTTTGTACACTTTAACTTCAGACGATACGCTGTCTCTCATGAAATACATTACAAACACTATGTTTCCCCCAGCAGCTGCAGGTAAAGACATAGACAACGATGTTTTATGCAATGTTTAGTTTTGTTCTTGCTATACTGCACTTCCGAAGTGTGTTGCTATGAAATAAAGTGAAAGTGAAAGTTAATGATTGCGTCATTTTCGTTGACACGTCTTTGACGACCCCAATGGGGTATTTTTTCCAAGACCAGACCTGCATTACTTTGTGTTACCAATTATTTTTGGTGTTCGAGGTCTAGTTACTGAAAAATCGCCAGCGAAACTTTGTTCTAAATCTGACTTCGCCACTCCCTATGTCTTGCACACGCGATTGTGCAATGAAGCTTGGCGCCGAAGTTCAGTACAATGGTGAGCGTGCCGACCTTAATTTAAGACTTGTGCGCCCAAGATTCGTTGAAGCTTATTCCTGCAAACCTTTCTTGAACCTTGGGCAACTAACCTTTATAAAACCTTAAACTTCCAATCGTGTTCCAAACTTGGGCAGTAAACCTTGGGCTGAACTTTACGGATAAGCTTTTTATCATCCTCGTTTCTATTGTAGCTTTTGTGTCCCTTGACCCAGCATTTGACCTAAAGGGTTATTTTTTGCTCAGTTTAGGGAGCCGATTTGACTGCCGAGTCTTAGCGAATTATTTGTTTGAAAGTTGTGATCCACATTTAAGTAAAATATAGACCAGTAAGGCTGCGTTCACAAAAAACGGTGGGGGGGCTGGAGGAATTCAGGGGGGGATTCGAAAATTTTGGGGGTAGTGGAGGGGGGGACTTGAAAATTTTGCTCTACCTGTAGGGGGGGGGACTTGAAAATTTTTGGGTCCCTTTTGAGTTTTACATTTTCCAATTCCAAGTTTTTGTAGGTTATTCAATGAAAAATGAATACCATTTTTTATGTCATCAAAATGTTGTAATGTTAGTAATAATTTAACAAAATCTAGAACCATTTTGTCACATTTCATGACTTTTATCTCGAAAAAATCTAAACGTGTGATTTGTCGTTAAAAACAAACTTGAGCCTCGTAACAGGGCAGAAGCTGCAACTGTTAATGATTACTGCAGCAATATTTCTATGCAATATAACAAATACAGTTTCTTGCTGTCTCCATACAGCATCTCAAACACACAATATTTAGTTTGTCGACAAAGCCTGTATATATAAATATAAATATGTATTTGGTGATAATTTAATTGGATTCCAGACTGACAGTCAGTTGTCAGTGATACAAATGCATGGTACACATACATAGGCTGTGATAGCAAGCTGAATACCAGACAATTCAACATGCTGTAGGGAGTAGAACAAGAACGCAGTTGTAAAACTGAACAAAAATATTGCCAAAATTATCAAAGTTAATACAGCTACTGCCTACGGGTAGTGTCACTATCAGATACTACCCCGCTACTGCAGTGTCACTGTCACTGCATACCTGAACAGTGACAGAGACAACTCTGACTCTGATGAACATGGTAGTTGAAGAAGAGTTTTGGTCAAATGACACTCATGACAGTGAAACTCACTTGTACACAAGATCAGGCCAGAGAGCAACACATGGAAGGAAACATAGAAATGTTTGAATTCTGGCATATGAGAATAATCAAATATTAAAGAAAAAAGATGGGGTCACCATGCTTGATTTTCTAAATTTTCACACTCTTATTATAAAATGATACAGAAGTAAAACTTTGAATAGTAAAGATTAAAAGAAAAAATATATGACCAAATGGAATTATTTATTTTTAACCAAATTTGCAATTATCACACCCAAAATTTCAGAGATTAAAATATTATTTGATGGAATATTTTAATCTTCCGGTATTGTCAATTTTGAGTAGCATCTAATTCATATAGGTCTTGTAGTTTTGAAACAATTTTTGGTAGGTCACTGTGCAATACGGTAATTAGCCAGAATTCACAATTTTCCTACTCTCTCATGATTGCATTTTGTGTGCTCTTCAACAGGAGCAATTGACCTGGCCAGAGTTTGATTAACTCAAGTTGGCTTTTAGACCAATAAATCTAAAAAATTCACTGATGCATTTAAAGAACTTGCCTTGGGAATATGACTATACAAAGTGCTAATACAGGTAGTGTTGAACACCTGTGAGCAGAACGGCACAATACATGTTATTTTTTCTGCGCTCACATCCTTTACAAATATGCGGGCCTGTGATAGTTGGGGGGGGGGCTTGAAAAATTTTGACCATATAGAGGGGGGGGCATTTGAAAATTTTTTAGGGTACTTAGGGGGGGGGATCTGAAAAAAATAAGATTTCAATCGAGATTCCTCCAGCCCCCCCCCCCCCCAATCGTTATTTGTGAACGCAGCCTAAGCGGGCTTTGGATAAAATAAACACGAATGCGTTGAAATATGTTTGCGTTGAGACTGACATCGCGACAGGAACATCTCTTATCATCACGGTCCAGTACGCCGGTGCTTTCAATTTCATGTCGTCTGCACAGCTGAAGAGTGCGGCTTGATCGACTGCATCACGACTTTTATGAATTAATCGCTATATGACAAGTTTCTTGTTGACAAGGTTTAATACCGATGTACTGAATTATATCGAGTATAGCCAAAATGAGCCACAAAAATCCGACTACACTTCTGAAAATACACAACAGCGAAGAGATGCACACACCACACTTTACGATTCATAGTGATTTCCTCCGGGAGCTGCGCGAGGTCTATTTTGACCGGATTTTTGGTTGGCCTCGTAACTTTCATGAAGGGCTGTGAGCATTTTTCAGAGTTGAAAAAATAGTCACTTTACACACTCCAGCCTATGTTTCACATTTAATGCGGCACTTCACATAAATATAACAAATTATGGAAACCCGGATTGACATCTTAATAATTAAATTTTATCACAACCACCAGTGAAGTGTTATGGCCCAAAAGCGGAATAATATCAACAAGTGAAGCGGTTGTCATCACTCCTTTGCAACCAACTTTCTATATGAGTACAGCGCGAATAATGAATAAAGAAGGCCTATTTCTGTCGATTTCGTATCAAGTATCGGAATATCGCCAGAGAAATGATCATAACCAATGTATGCATGTATGATAAGGGGTTATTGCACATAATGCATACGCATTTTGGGCACACCACTCGAATACAACGCGATATCGACCAAACTGCGTGTCTGCGTTTTCGGTCATATGTCAAGCTCCGTTGTTTTGTCCTGAGGCCAGAGGAAAAAAATCTTGTTCATCGGATTTTTTGGACCAAGTCCCAGGAGCGGCGAGCGAAAATTTTTTTTTAAATTTTTTTTTAGGCCGAAGGTAAACTCGGTTCTCTGGCATTTTTGCACAGATGCAGACAAGGCAAGATAATTGTTTCCCTTTTTACCAGAAATATCTTAGACAATAGACATCAAATCAGGTCCAATAATCGTTATCATTCAAGGTAAACTGTGAAATTTACCAGGTCCAAGGAACATATAGATGATGACAAAGGCAATGGGGCCATCTTGAACCACGAAATAGTGGTGGTACCAGGTGTCCGGAATGGGTAAGCGTACCCTGCCAGCTAGCCGCACCCGTCAAGATTGACCCAAAGTGACAAATTCATTGTTATTTGGTGAATTCACCAAATTACTTTTGTGAGTCAAGATTTGGTATGCTGTCACATCATTTTGAGAAACAGACAGGTCATATTTTGATACAACATCTCCGTATCTACCGTAAAACTTCTTAAATGATTTCACTAATCTACTTTCTGAGAAATACACAAGAATACTGAACACACAAGAAACACTGATACTGGTAACTGAATTCAATACTATATTTTCCAACAATAACATAGGCCATTACATTCACAGTTAGTGTTTGCACAACATATTCTGAGCATTTCAACATTCTCTCAGAATAAAACTGAAATGTACAGCAAATCACTGAAATTCAACAATTCAGTATTGTCTTTAATATTGTCCTGGTGGGACCTAGCATCTGAGTTTTTTCATTTTACTTTGGCCCCATGTTTTGGCCTCTTTAGTTACCACTGTCTATAGGCATATATACACATTTTGAACACTGTACTGTGATCGGAGTGAAGTTATATAGTCATAATTCAGATCGTACTTTAACATCAACGCAACCATGTGTTTTTCATTGCCGTACATTTTTATACTTTCGATGCAATTTTCATTCAATCGGATATGCACCGTCCATCTGCTGTCACGATCTTGTTGAACAAATCGCCGAACGTAATATCAGGACAAACACTGAATAGCGTCTCTGGAACTAACTGTTGGCCATCACGTCGAATGTTGGCGATCAAATTAATACTCATGATGTGACATGTACTAACCTTTACAAAACGAGCAAATTTCTGGCCAAATCGACCCACTTTGCGTCGTGATTCGCCAAATTCAGACGTCACAACAACGTGTTGGCGGTCAACTTAAAGTCCGAACACGTATGAAGTCTCATTCAAAATCCCGTGCCCGCGAAAACCCTGTAGGGCGCCAACGCGGCAGTACTAAAAATATTTGTAATGCGGAAGTAAGAATTTGCCGCGATCAAAAAAAAAAAAAATTCCAAATATGCCAAAGTAGAAGCGGCGATTCCGATGAACAATTTATTTTTTCTTCCTGGCCTTAGGTGAAGGTTATTAATCCCAGGTACGCTTGATTTAAGATTTGTCAAGCTGTTCCAAGCTTTGGACACAATCCTTATCTCAAGATTTGCAAACAAGATTGGATTTATCTTTATCGACGACAAGCTTGGCCGAAGAGTATTGGCAAACCTTCACTCAAGCTTAGAGTACCGCCAAGCTTAGACTAAGGTAATGCACAATCGCGTGTGTAGATGGTCGCCAGTGTACGTACGTGGAAGTGCACACTTCATAGTCCAGTCAATCTAAGCCAAAAAGGGGTAAACCTAGGACTAATTGCAACAGAAATTATTTCTTCACCATGCATTTTGGAAAGGTCCTAGAAATAACATACTAAAAGTATAATAAAATCTAAGGGGTGCAACAGTGCCTAATTTGCATAAATGTAAAGGGGGCTCATGGGTATAAAATTGTCGCTTATAGACGGTTTCTACTTAAAATATGTGGCTAAACATGCTTTTGATCTGGGTTTTTTGGCTTATTTGCCTCCTTTTTGGTCTAGGCAATGTTGTTGAAAATATTTTGTCGTCATACAAATATTCCTCATTTGCATAAATCCAATATGGCCGCCACAACACTTCACTTTTCTTAGTTTTTCTCGAATTAATAAATATTTTTAAGCTACTACTGACAGCAATAGAATAATTTTTTCATATTGTATTTTAGACAAGTCCTAGAATAACATACTTAAAGCCTAGTACAATCTAGAATTGTAAACAGTGCCTAATTTGCATAGATGTAAAAAGATTATGGGTACAAACTAAGTGCTGATAGAATGTTTCTGCTAAAAATAATTGGCTAAACATGATATGTTATGCAGGTTTTTGGCTTATTTGCCTTGTTTTTAGTTTAGGTAATGTTGATGGAAATATCTAGTCTTCATAGAAATATTCCTAATTTGCATAAATCCAATATGGCCGCCACAACCTTCACTTTTCTTTGTATTTTTCCCAATTAATAACTATTTTTATGCTACTTCTGACAGCAATAGAATTATTTATCCACTGTTTATTTCAGAGAAGCCCTACAATGACATACTAGAAGCCTCGTACAATCTAGAAATGTAAACAATGCCTAATTTGCATATATGTAAAAAGATTATGGTTACAAACTAGGTGCTGATAGAATGTTGCTACTAAAAATATTTGGCTAAACATGATATATGCGGGTTTTGGGCTTATTTGCCTTGTTTTTGGTTCAGGCAATATTGATTAAAATATTTTGTCGTCATAGAAATATTCCTTATTTGCATAAATCCAATATGGCCGCCACAACACTTCGTTTTTCTTTGTATGTCCCTAATTAATAACTATATAAGCTACTTCTGACTGCAATAGAATTAAATTTTCTTTGTGTATTTTAGAGAGATCCTAGAATGACATACTAAAAGTCCAATACAATCTAAGATTTATAACATTACCTTATTTGTATAGATATAAACGGAATATGGGAGCAATACATTCACTGATAAAAGAAATATGCATATTGAATTGAGAAAAATGCGACATTATGTTCAAGTAATGTATGCATTTATCTTAATTTTTGTCCAGGCAATATTTTTGAATACATTTTATCTCCCAAGAAATATTCCTAATTTGCCTAAATCATGTATGGCTGCCACTGCATTTCACTTAAAAATTATATTTAATCTATACAACAAGTAGTTTTTGTTTCCACTCTGTATTGAACGTATAGAATGACAAACAAAATGACTGTTAAGTGGGGAGACAGTGCATAATTTGAATAAATATAAAACTTAGAAAAGGGAACAAAATCGCTGCTGTTAATAGATTTCTTAAAAATATATTCAGCAAATTAATATTTAATTCAAGCAATTTCATTATTTAATGTACTTTTTGTGTTTCTAGGCAATGCATAAAATCATTTAAGATTCCTCATTTTACATAACTGCAATGTGCCCCTCCTACCACTTTACTTTTCCCTTTTTTGACCTATAGTATAAATGACTATATATGTTAAAAAACAACGGAGATCATTAGAACTAAATTTTAGTAGGGTCATGGAAGTTACATATCTCAAGTTTAAAGGCCTGAGTTGGCACCAGATTTTCTCATCAGAAAATTTACCCGCATGATTACAATTTCAATGGAAAACAAAAGGCTCTTACACCTCAATCATTCTCTTACAGACTAGAACAAAGGCGATCCCAGGGATCGTGAAAAGCGCATTTAACCCTTTTCCTGCCAAGTCCATATTTCACCACCAGGACAAGATGATTAAAATTAATGAAACACAACGTATTCCATATGATTTATTTTAACATAATACTGTACATTTGAAGGCTGTTGAAAACATAATACTGTAAACTTAATTTTTTTTGGACAAAAGATGCTATAACATACCAAGCCAAGCGGGTGAAAATACGTCATGTTTTGGCTCAATACCGCTTTTTACTGACTTAGCTGATGGGGAAGTAATACAGTTATTACTGTCTGGCAGGAAAAGGGTTAATGAAGTTGTGCATAAGACAGCTAATTTACCCAAATGCTAAATGGGTCATAGATGCTATACAAACCTGGTGCTGATAATCTATTTACGAAAGTGATTTAAGAGATAAGCTGACAATGTAATGACGATGTAACATCATTTTCTTGTTTTTAGTTCAGGGAATGTTTTCAAATATATCTTACAGCGATAAAAAAATTCTTATTTGCATTTGTCCAATAAGTCAACCATGTTACTTCCTTTTTCTAATTGGAACATGAATTATTTCTTCACCTTAAATACATAAAAGGTCCAAGAATGGTATATTCAAAGCCTAATACAATCTACATTGTGGAAAGGACTAATTTTAAAAGATTTTATAGGAAATGCCTACACTGTACTAAATGTAATAATTGAAACTTGAAAGGTTTTACAATATTGTAAAGAGAGATTGGAAGTTTTTACTAACATTGCTAAATATATTTTACCTAACTATGAGCGATTCCTCATGTAAATCATATATGATGATCATTAAAATAATTTTCTTTAATTTTTCAAATTGACGTCAACTTATTTAATTAATTATGTTATCAGTAAAATGAGAACTTACATTAAGAGACTCTCCTTGTTTAAGTTTTTAATATTTAAATTCTTCCTATCGAAAGATGTCCATTTTATAACTTGAATGAACATTTGCTCAGTACAAAGAAATTGACATGGTTATTTTTTTCTGTGTATTTTAACTCATTTTAATGATTATATACTAATAGGGCCTACAGAATGAAAAGCCCTGTAAAAATAAACAATGATTGATTCGTATAGTTCGTTTCAATTATCTAGAGAATTTGCATAATGTCAATAACATTTGGGACTTACTGGAAGATTTGGATTTTCTTAATGCATACTAAAATGCTTGGCCAAATAACCAACACTTTGTACAAAGGGAGGCTGAAGAAAATTTGCATTTCAGCTCTATTTTCTTTTATTTTCACCCTTACCCGTAATACTAATATAGATTAAATGTGGATAAAATGTAATTAAAGACCAGGTTGTGTGGTCACTGGTAAATCAGATATACTTTTGACTGTGTGCAACTTGCCTGTTCATGCCACATACAGAAATTTATGATAATAATGATAAATAAATTATAATGATCATGATGATATAGAGGTACAATTGTTATACTCTACTGCCAATTATCATGAAATATGGATTAGGAAAGCTGTTCCTTTATCAGCTGAAAGACATTACAATCGTCAAAGGACACTGCATTTCTCAAAATTTTGAAATTTCTTGAAGACAACAATTGAAAATTAATATAAAGTAATATAGTGGACTGAAGAGAGAGATTTCCTGTTAAATCTTACCGTACACAGCCATAGCATTTGAGGAAAAACTGAAAGAAATCTGTTGACTGAATCATGATAATCTAAATCACTGGTAAAAGCAAATCTAGATACTTTTCATAATGTTACATGGTCTAGCTGCTCTTTCAAAGTTTCATGACCGTGAAACAAGAAAACCAAGATGTGAAGGGATTTGCATCACAGAAGCTGCCGTTAACGAGTTTGTCAATTAGGATACCAAATTTTGACATCAAATTATCATAAAATTGGTTATCCTGTATTTTGAACCTTTTGGAAGTCTCACCTCAGATTGGCCAGACTCTCAATTCCTTAAGTGATCGATCTTATTGGTAATAATACAAAAGTCTAATAATCTGCAAATGGGAAGTCCATCACATAGCAGCCCGATGAGTGATACTTGCACATCTAAGATCTGATATGATACGCAGTACAATTATATCATCCTATGCTTCACATCTTTTCATTGAGTAATCCTTCCCCATACTTATAGGTTCTACAATGAACTGCAGCAGCATGAATAACCCCGACAGAAAGCAAAATATAGACTTTCTGTTGTCAATGAAAGGATTCTGGCTGTAAACAAATGAACCACCTAGAGGAAGATGTAAACAGAGAGGAAGAGGAAGAAATTTTGATATGATAATGACCATCATAATAATTGTCATCACCACTACCATCATGGTGATTCAAATGATGTTCATATTTATGATAGTTTAATAATGAGAAGGATGATTCACAGGCACAACTGTTAAGTGTGGTGATCCATTTATTAGTAACTGAATATTTCCATCGTCATTGAAGATAATGACCAAAAGCATAAAATATTCCTTCAAAAATTTTACTGCAATTGAACATGTTGTAGGAGAAAATGACTTAAAATGATAATTGATGTCAAAAACTTGAGCACGTCCAATGATTTTTATGAATAACCTTATCGTCGTAAAAGAAGAAGAATATCCAAAGAAAGAATTCTGATTCCTTTTATTTAAACACTAATCTCTGAAACTCTTCTCTTTATTCATTGCATTTCTGAATAACCAGAAAAAGTCAATGGAAGCTATTGTAGGCTTATTGTATACAGAAGACCGTTTGTGTCAATTATGCAAATTAGGCATTTTGTATTAAAATATGCAAATAATGCATACAATTAGGTCAACCTCTTTTGTTTTAGGTAATTCTTGCAAAACCTGAACAATTCATAGAGAAAAAAATTGTTTAAATATGAACTTAAACATTCATTTTGTCTGAAATAGTGGAAAACTGTTAATATATGCAAATTACTTAATTTGCATATTCTTTATTGTTCAAGACATTTAGAAAATAACTTATTGAACCTTACTAAATTGTGTTGCAATGAAAAAAGTCACTTGAATTCAGTTTACATGCCCAAAATGTGAGTATAGCAGTCATTTTAAAGGCAATATATAGCTAATTTGAATATATGCAAATTTAACCAATTTGCACCCCTTATATTTTTCTATACTTTTAATATGTCATTAGTGAGACCTTTCCAAAGGTCATGGTGAAGAAATAATTTCTGTTGCAATTAGTCCTAGGTTAAACCCTAAATTGACTGGACTATCAGTTACTCAATTAGACACACTTTTTACACCAGTCCACGTTTAGTATTCAGTACAACAGTAACTTTTCTGTACCATTGATAGTTTCTGACGTTTACCAGGTTGATTTAATCCTTGCGTTGACATTTGTGGTGATCGTAGCGAAAGGTCATTTTAGGACGTAGTTTTCATAGAGTTGCTCTGCTTAGTGGACTTACTATTTGTGGTGCATGCATGTTCTGTACTGTATAATAATTGATTCAAAGTTTTATTCTGTTTTATCTATACTATATAGTTTATTTTCATGTGTAAGCGTTTGTAATAAATTAACAATTGCTTAAGTATACTTGAAAAAAGTCACGGTTGGTCTGTAGAGGCATCTGGTCAGGCATTCTATAGCGCTGATAAGATTGAGTAAGCATTATCTGTTCATGATAGATGCTATTTGTACAAATATTAATGCAGGAAATATGAAATTTGATATTGCGAAAGCGAAAATAAGCAACCTCATGTCTGATAGGTTTAGTAGAACTCTCTTGGCTTGGCCAGCTCAAAAAATCATGCCATCTTGTTCGTGAAGATGGCTTTGGCAAGAATGAAGTTTTTGCATCCAGTGCATAATTTCTGTAACGAAAAACCTGTCAGTCCAGATACTAGATTATGAAATTGAGATTGCTGAGGATGAAGAAGGTGAATATGACATGTCTGAAGACAATATTGTTGAAATTACAGAAAGTGATGATATAGAGGATGGTGGAATTTATTGTGAAACTGATACTGACATGGAAGATGCATAGATGACCTTTGATATGCAATTACACTAAAAATGATCATACAAATTTAATAACCAGTTGTCATCAGTGTAGATTTCACCTATGTAAACAGATTTATTTTAACAGCATCTACCTTAATTCTAAAATCTAAGCTGTGCTGCAGTATAGACTTAGTATAATGAGTTTGAAGCTATTTCCTTTAAAACTAAGGATTTCTAAGAATGATGGATTCTACAACCTCCATGCTATTTTCTATCACTGTAATCTTGACCGGTGATGGTTTGTTGCATCAGGATACCCACGTACCCTGTTTATGGCTTCGCCGACACACATGTACCATATACTTTTTATATGGCAAAACAACTTGAAGGTTTGCACGTCACTTTAATCAACAATGAACCCTAACAATTTCAAAAGAAAGGTATAAAAATCTGTATACACCAGATAATAAACAGTAAACTTCATGAAAGCATTAACATCTTACCACCGGGTATCATTTGTGCCGCCGAACAGCATCTATCAGCTTAGATAGACAGAATTTATATTTATTTATTTTTTTTTTATTTATTTATTAAACTTCATCACTGGCATACAAAGACAAAGAAGACACAATGACAAACAACTAGCTCACCAGTGAAAGGTTGAGACAAACAGGTGACGAGCACCTCTATAACTGCCCCACCACACATTAAAAATTGAAAAATAAAAACAACAAGGCACATAACGAAATGCACAATAAAAAACAATTTAACATACAGTAAAAAACAAAGTCGGCAGCTGTGGAACAGTGAAAAGACCGGAAATAATTAAATTTGACGACAATTATGACAGCGACATGCTGAAACCCATGTACAAGTATCAGTACAATTGAAAATATTTACAAATTCTGCTGATAAAATGAAGTTACTCTTGATTTAAAAAGAGAGACGCTCCCCGACATTCTAATATCTGAGTGTAAATGATTCCATAGTGGTACAATTCTATTAAAGTAAAAACGTGTAAATGATTCTGTGTGGCAAGACTGTGGTTTAAGTTTTAAATAGTCATCAATTGATCTCGTATTGGGATAACTCGAATTGGCTGAGTAAAGTGAACAAAGTCATTTAAATTTACATCATAATATCCATGAATACACTTAATGAAAAATATCAAATCTGACATTTCTCTTCTGTATGTGAGAGGCATAATATTAAGATCTGTAAGCCTTTCTTTGTAATCAGAATCGGGATAATGAAGTATAAACTGTGTGGCCCTTCTTTGCACCCCTTCCAAAGCCTTAATGTTTTGTTTGGTAGTACCCGCCCACAAACTACAACAATATTCCAAGCCACTCCTAACCAAGACAGTGTACAAGGTCTTACTTACATTTTGTGGAGCATCGAAACCTAAAATCCGCTTTATCAAACCAAGTTTAATATTGGACTTCTTTATAAGTCTTTGTATATGATTGTTCCAACCAAAGTGGAAGAAATATCCACTCCTAGGTCTGTAATTGAATTAACCCGACCAAGGATCGTGCTTGACATGTTGTAATTATAGATAAGTGGATGTTTACTGCGAGAAATTGTAATAATTTGACATTTAATTGGATGAAAACGGAGATACCATGCTTCACTCCACCTTAGCAAAGAATTGATATCATTCTGAAGACACTCACAGTCATCAATATTATTGATAATTTTGTAACACTTTGAGTCGTCAGCAAATAAAGCAACAGTTGAGTGTTGGACAACGCTGGGCATGTCATTGATGTACAAGAGAAATAGCAGCGGTCCTAATATGGAACCTTGTGGAACCCCCGAAATTACCGGGAGCCACTCAGAGTGTAGTCCTTCGACAACAACTCTTTGCATTCTCCTAGTCAGGTAAGCCTCTAACCAAGTTAATAACTGAGAATGGATGCCAAAGGATTTTAGTTTATGAATTAACAAATTATGGGGAACACTGTCGAAAGCTTTGGAAAATCCAAATACACCATATCAACCTGACCAGCTTTGTCCAAAATGGAACCAACGTCATGGAAAATTTGCAAAAGTTGAGTCAACGACGAACGCCCTTTAACAAAGCCGTGTTGCAATTGATGGATGCGGTCTATTATATTCTGAAAGATAACATTAAATATAGACCTCTCTAATACTTTACTACAAACACATAACAGAGAAACCGGTCTGTAGTTTTCAACTTGTTGTTTATCCGATTTCTTGTGTATCGGAACTATATTTGCCGTCAGCCAATCATCGGGCAATATACCTGTTGAAAGTGATAAGTTAAAGATATGACACAATGGTTCAACTAGTTGCCTGGCACATTGTTGAAATGTGGGGAAATACCATCCGGGCCAATTGCTTTAGAAGCGTCGAGGTCAATGAGAATATTCAAAATTTCCTCCTGAGTGACCGAATATTACCTAAAGAGCCATGCTTGAAGGTGGAGATGTCAGGCAAAATGACATTGGAATTGGGCTTTGTGAAAACAGAATAAAAGTAATTATTGAAAAGAGTAGCCTTATCTTTAGCGGTAGTAACTGAACCCTTCTGACCGAAAAGCACCTTGGGTAATGATTTAGAACGTGTCTTTTGCCTAATAATGGACCAAAAACGCTTCGGATTTTCTGTGATAGTATTACCAAGTCCATCAATGTACAGGCGAAATTTCAAGGTAAGCATGTTTTTAAGTTTATTACGGAGTTTGCGAAATTTTGCCCAGTGACTCGAAGAGTTTGATTTCTTAGCTTGTCTCCAGGCAGATGTTTTTTTGTTTTGCATATGCCTAACATCAGCATCAATCCAAGCAGGTGCAGACATATCCTTGATCTTTACTTTCGGAATATGTGCATCCATAACTTTAGAAATATGTTTCTTTAACAATGACCATGCTGAATTGACATCATTTGAAGATAAAATATCATCAAAATTTGTATTCGACAAAGTAGATCTAATAAGATCGAAATTCGCCTTTTTGTAATTGTACATAAAACAGGGTTTGCGTTTGACATAATCAAACTTGGTAAGTACGTGGAATTCCAATAGTCTGTGATCAGTGTGAAAAAAATCAGGAGAAACGGTTACTGCATCTCCGAATTTGTCGAGCATCGAAGTGAAAATGAGATCAAGAATGTTTAAGCAATTTTCGCGTGATGGAATATTATTCATTTGCACCAAGAAAATTTTTGAATAACATTGCAGAAAGCTTGTTCATGTTTCGAAACACGTGCAGTACTGGTTCCTGACAACCTTTGATGTTAGGGAAATTGAAGTCACCAATAACTTGAAAATGATTATAAAAATTGACAACTTTCTGCAGTGTATCATTGAGCTCGGAAACAAAAATCTCCGCATTACTCTGAGGGGAACGGTAACACAAAACAATTGCCATTTTATGGCTTTTAGCTGGCGAAATTTCGATTACCATAATTTCACTGGCAGGTTCAAGGTCTGTTTCTACGCAATGAAGTAATACATGATTTTACCAAACACATAATGCCTCCCCCCTTTTCCTTGTGAACATGCTTTCTATCCTTACGGAATAAATTATAACCGGACCCTGTAACTCTGAATCCTTAACTGATTCATTTAACCATGTTTCTGTGACACAGATACAATCGTGCCGATCACCGATTAGTATGGCATCGAGGTCTTTGAGTTTATGTATCTGTCTTTCCCACGGACAGTTTTGACACTCCTGGCATTGAGGTAAAGAAAAGTCAGTTTATTGACATTACTAACATGACTTGCAGATGATTGGTAGTCACCGTCATCGGAGATGGAACTGTTGTCCGTGTCACGGCTATCTGTAGAGACGTTGAAGTATGAATCACTGAACTGTGGAAGTTGACATGATTGGCAGAACCATTGTTGAGATGAAACTGACAAATCGTCGTATTCACACAAGGGCATATCAATGCATTTAGTGTGATACCAGATGTCGCAACCATCACATTGTATGCCACGCTGGTTACACTTGACAGGTTTCCCGCACACTCCACACGGACATTTTATTGGGCCCGGGTTAAGTTGTACATCTCCACTCATGACGATTGACAGCAATAAAAGATACGAAGTTATGCGGCCGCAAGCAATAGTATTTTTCTGACAATTGGCAGGCTCGCTAAGATCGAAAACATGCATGTGGTTCAGGTATAGGTATTTGATGTCAATGGATTTGCATAGTGCGACCATCGAGACATCAACAGGTGCTAGTAGCTCTTCCGCCCTGCGGCTATCAGTACGAGAAAATGGACTATGTTGGCCAACCACGATATTCAGGATAGAAAATGCCAACAATGTAAGCGTTGCTCCGAGTATAGCCATTTTGACGTTAGTTGAATGAAAAATTAGTTTGACGTAACAAACGTGAAACAGTAGAGAAATAACGTCGGCAGGAATGCGAAGTCACAAGAAAGTTAATGGAACCTTTTAGGCAATTTGCTGGATGGTGAATAGATTAAAACTGTAATTATTTGAAGTAATGTTCTGGACCAGTATGACCACTTTTGTTGTTGAAACTAACTTGCCTCCGTAGCCGCCTTGAGTCGGACTGCTGCTTGGCACTGTATTTGTAGAGTAGAACAGTTTTCGCACAGGTAAAATTCAGTGCACTCGGTGCACTGAAATATGGTTGAATCCGTCAAAAGTTTTTCAGGCAATTGTCACAGAATAGTTCCTCAGTAGACATTATCTATGAAAGTATATGAGAGTACCTTGTATGTATAGCAGACCATTCGCTGAAAACTAATTTTCAACCAAGTTCGCTCAAGGTCCGTTTGAATGCGTGGCAGTGTGAATACAATGGCAGACACAGTAAACTTCATGAAAGCATTAACATCTTACCACCGGGTATCATTTGTGCCGCCGAACAGCATCTATCAGCTTAGATAGACAGAATTTATCGTCCGATTGGGTTGACATTTAATATTGGTCGAATTTCGACGAGCTCTGATATTATTATTATTGTACTTGGGCCTCAGCCCAAGTACATTGTTTTTTCATTCCGTGGGAAAAAACTCTGTAAGGTATAACCATTTCTGGCTGAGACCAGGGAGGGCAAAATGTCTTGGCTTCATCTTTCTTGGCATAATAAATGGCGTAATGATGTTAACTGAATGGAAGTGCTGCTCTCAGCCAGTCTTGAATAAGTGAGATGTGAATATTAATGCTTCTCTATCTCAGTTTTTGCCACAAAATCTTCTGAATATAATCAAAATGTGCATCGAAATGCAACAATTAATGCACCCTCCGTTTCCTAGGCGATGGCACGACCCTTGCTACACCCACTGGACGAGCCAAAGTGGGAGCAGTAATTTCAGTTTGGTCGAACAAGAGGGCTCGAGACCAGAATTTAACATTTAAACTTGTAACATGTTTAATCGCTGACAAGATGTGGACTAGTGTTAATCAAAGTAAAATTGAGAAAAGGAAAGGTTTTATATCCCGGACACAATGAAAAACATTACGACTGGAAACTGTACCCCCAGTTGAGAATAGTAATGCCCACAGCGATGGAGAACACTTATCCTTGAGCTGAGAAAACCAGACCATCATTTCGAAATAGAGCTGCAGATTCGAGAAGCTCGTTCAAAATAGCTAGGTACACCCCATAAAGGGGTGGTTTCGAGTTTTGAGGGCAAATTTCGCCTCCTTCATATAGAAATTGTACGTTTGTTTTTCCAGGAGAACACACCATTTGACACAAAATTTGCATGTAAAGGGGTCTCCAGTAAGCACGTGGTCAAATCTGGCATAAGAAACAATATGAAATGTTGGGTAAAGCCAGTCCAAAATAAACTGATTTGAACTTTTGTGTTTTGTAATTTATACCACTGCAGTAACATCACCTTTTTTTGACAACATCACACAATGTAATACGTTTTGAAACTGAATACTCCGACGTATTCTGTGTCTCCTTTGCTAAAAAAATACGGTATGCCGATTACCATGTAAGGAGATGATGACGTCAAGACAGATTTGTAGTGCGTTTGGTGCTTGATGGTGCACGGAGTTTGTCAAGGTAGCTTGTGTATTTATTTCCTAAATGGGAGAGATTAGGGTCGATCTAAGCGAAAGCCGAAGAATGTTATGATACTCTAAGCGAGCTGAACTCTAACGCGAATGGTTGGATAATTTGGAGGATGTCTAGAATGATCTCGTCTCATTAAGATTATTTGGCGGTCAGTATTGAATTTCAACTGCGTCACAAGTTTGCGAAATGAGTATTCCGTCGAACGGTCAACGAACGATATTTTAGAAATCTGGAGACATGGCACATCGCATTTTTATTTTAGTATTTTATATTTTACAAAAGATTTAAGAAGCAATGATTTTGTCGAAAATTCTGAAAAAAATATAGGAAGATTTGATCGCGGACACATTTTCACTTGGGGTCAACTAGCCCTGCGTACGATGCTGTGTGTTCCGCTACAGCTAATCGCCCCGCTCACCACAGCCCTGCAAAGACCCGTACGTAGGGTCGGTGACTTCAAATCCATTTTGGGACTTGACGTAAAAAGCCAAATTACTGCCGAAATTCAGCGTTCTTGGGCCCAAGTCGTATCCCAGCCTACCTCAGCTACTCGATCGCTTCCAAAAATGACAGTCTTTATTCACTTCTCGTAAATAACCGTCGATGTCGGCAACTCTCTCGCTAGCCCTGCGTACGATGCTGTGTGTTTAGCTGTAGCACATAGCATCGTACGCAGGGCTAGGGGTCAACATGGGGTCGCAGCCATGTATGTTGCCTCAAAACTTATTTCTGTCTGCACTCAAAACTCAAAAATGTCGGATATGAGCCTGAAAAATCGATGCAATTTTGTCAATCTTCGGCGAAATTTCAGCCTATAGACAAAATTTCATCTAGGTAAGGTAAATTTACTGAAATAATCCTGAGCTTGAACGTGACAGCTCGCCTTCTCAGGGAAGTCAAGTATCCAGCTGCCCATACACAGTTGACCATATGGCCAGGTTTATGAGATTGTTTTCAAGCGACGGCGGCAGACCGTACGGGGCTCTGGATATAAACCTACCGCCGATGTAGCTGTAATAACTGTTGCGTTGTTTTTAGTGCCCACGGACTAAGTCCTGGGGAGTTATAGGTTTGGTCATCATGTCAGTCCGTCTGTCCGTCCGTTCACGCAGATATCTCAGACATGCCCTGGTCAATTTCTTTCAAACTTTGCAGTACAAGAATAGTACCCAACCCCATACAGATGCACGTCGATTTGTTTCACAATGCGATCGAATTTGGCCGTGTTAGAGGACTTTTTAGTTTACACCTCCATAGACTCCCATGTATAAGGCAGTTCTCCATAGACTCCCATGTATAAGGCCAAGAAAAATAAAAATTTAGTTTCTCATCGTATTCATATTGCCTAAAGGATGCAGTGACACAGTTTTTAGTCCCCACGGATAAAGTTCAGGGGGCTTATAGATTGGGTCATATCCGTCCGTGAGTCCATCAGTGAGTCCATCGGTTCACGCAGATATCTCAGACATTTTGACAAAATATCATGTGACCTTGGTGACCTTTGACCTCAAATATACATTATTGTCCATAACTCAGTAACCACAAGTGCTAAACCTTTCATATTTGGTATGATGGGACACCTTATGACGCCACATATTGTACGCCATTAACTATGCGCATATCTAATTTTGAGCGAGCCAATAGAGCTAGAGGTCTGATTTTTGGTATATACGGATAAGTTAACAATATAATTTGTTTGACAAACCGTCACGTGACTTCAATGAAAATATGACCACATCATCACTCCGTTTTAATTGATTTACACTGGCTACCTGTGAAAGCTCGAATACATTTCAAGATTTTACTAACTACTTTTAAGATTGTCAGATGTGATGCACCTCTGTATTTGACTGATTTAATTGACCTGTATGTACCGGCAAGAGATCTACGATCTTCTGAGAAATTGCGTGTGACTCCTCCACGGGGCTATTTTAATAAGTCCTACGGTCAGAGAGCATTTTCGGTATGTGCTCCTTTGCTATGGAATGCACTGCCTTCAGAAATTCGTTGCGCCAGAAATATTGCACCTTTTAAACGTTTTGAAGACCCACCTTTTTACTAAATTTTACTCGTAATTGCAGGTTTTCAAGTTTTTAACTGTCTTCTTGTATCGTTTTTAACAGTTGTGTACAGCGCACGTTTGTGGAGTGCGTTTTTTTAAGAATTAAATATTATATTATTAAATATTAATACATTCTTGTCAAATCTATGGTCAAACATGGAGCTAAAAAAGAAAGGTTATTTTCATCTTTGTTTCTGGTAACTTCAGAAATTACGCGTTTACAAGACCTGTGCAGATGTTCACTCTGAACTCCAAACATGTAATAGAACAAAAGCCGTTTCCTATTGTGATATACTTTTTTATGGTAAATATAGTAAACAAATCTTGGAATAAAAACTAAAATTGTCACTTACCTCATCCAATACCAGTTGTGGCACCACAAAACAATCACTTTTTCAGTAACCTGTTGGCAGGATCCCACATTTATGATTGCCGGCAACAATATTCTTAATTATACTCACTTGTTCAGGCTTAAATTCATAGGGCAAATTAAATTTAGTGTGAACTTTCTTTAACAAATCCATAATGAAACGAAATACCAGTGAGTTCTACTGTTGTTGATACTTCCCTGAACAAAGGTTGAATGGCAGATTTCATAAACTGTTTGGATCAAGTTGATGTTTACTTATTTAAATACAATGTTACCACATTTGCTAATGAAGCTATGCATATGTTTGACCTTAAAAATTTGACCTGATAGCATAGGATAATTAACGCCTTTTCTTATAACTTTTCAGTGCGAGGAATCTTTCCTTAAACCTTGTAAAGTTTTCTGTTTTGACAAGTTGTAACCCCTTTTTAGCATTTCGGATCATGTGTGTTGAAGTTTTAAACATCAGCAAAAAAGTTTCGCAGTCTTTTAGCTTTCGCGCAATGTTTGCTGGGTAATCTCGCTTAGCGAGAATAAACATGGCGGCTCACATCTACCGATCTACCGGTAGTTTTTCGTAGTTTTTAAGTAAATGAAGACATTGTTGTGATCGCAAACCCTGTCCGAACATCCCTTGTGCTCACGCGGATCGTCCGACACAGGTTTCAGGTACCAATTTGCTGATTTGTACACGTTATCGCTGCGGTCCCGATCGGCACCGCAAATCTCCACTTTTTTGCGCAGGCGTTTGTATGGCGGAGGTGGGAGGCGGCGTAGCCAAAGCCGGACACTCTCGCCATACTCGTAGGGCTAGAATTCTACTGTACATATTGCCAGATAATATGCGATGGAATTTTGCGTTTCACGTCGTTCAATCATTCAGATGGAAATGCCAGCCTTCTCCAAACTTTGAAAAAATCAGGGTGTCAGACTTTGGAATGCTAACTCTTGTATAACAATGACGTAATTTAATGAGAAGACCTTTGTATTCGAGCTCGACAACAGTTTTTGATTAGGCCACCATGATGAGAACTCTCATCATGGCGGATTCACTGAAACAGTGAGTATTCAACAACTTTTTCATATGTCCATGTAGCACATTTGTGCAAAAATTAGCGAGTCCACAGGCCTTTGGCGAATCAATAAATGCGTTTTAACCACGCTGAAAGGTTGAAAGATGCATCCGTCACTTTGGGACGAGCTAGATAAATGCAGTCAAACCCAGCTGGGCATAGAAATTTGCCATAGTACTAGAGGCGATATAGTACGACCGGCCGTGCGGTGGAACTTTGCAACAAAGTTTCCATATGAACTGACGTACTTGAATGACAGGCACAGGGTACACAAACAACTAGGCTACAGGCCATAGAGCCCTATGGTCTATAACTTTTCGCCGAGGCTTCTGGGTAAATTGGGTGCTCATGCGCACATGGCTTACGACCTGACTTGCCCGACAATATCCTGCGAATATCAAAATCAATACGTAAACAATGGCTAGCGACGGCAAAACATTTCGCGTTGTCCCATTGATAAAGGCAATAGAGAACAACGGAAAGCCTCAACAAAAAGACTGCAGCAGTCGGATAGCTACTTCCCAGCAGAGGGTCATCGAATTGTGCAGCGTGAAACAGTTTTCAGAGGTAATTTTGTGGTCGTATGCGTGCGACGACTCGGATTTGCCGTACGCGTACGTACGTACTGCCATGGGGGGGGGGGGGTTGTCGGAAAGGCCTTGACTGACGTGATCAACATTGTGGTGGCACTGGCACACCTTCATAAGTTCATTGGCATATAATTGACATTTGCAGGCTCTTTTAGGTCTTGTGTGCCACACACACGGCATAGACGTGTCAGCATGGAGATATGCTTCTCCTCAGAGGGTCTATCAACGCTCACCTTCTCCATTTTCTAGGTCAAACACGCCAATCCCATTTGTCAAAAGACGGAAAATAGGCTATGCATAAAATCCCGTTCCCTACATTACACTCGCGTTCCCGACTTGGTTGTGAGTGGAAATGTTAGGTGATGTATTCAGGTCACTAGGAAAATTAGCGGTTTCCACATGAAAAATCTCATTCATCTTCTCCAGGTCCTCTAAAAAGACAGAAAATATGCCCAGAAAACTTCAGAAAATCACAAATTTTTGAGAGCGATTTTCAAAACTATGTATCTTACGAAACAAATGACATGGTTTTCACTGTTTACAAGGTGGTCTTTCTGTCTTGCGATTTGCGCATGTGCAGAATATTTTCAGCCAGTTGTTGATTCAGAATCGAGCGTGATTCCAAGACAAGCAAAACCTGTCCGCATGAGCCGATGGCGGCGCTCTTCAAAAAAATTACGTCATTGCTCATTAACCTCCCCCCTATAGAAAGTTATACGGCTATAGGAAAGTTGTTTGTGGGGTATGGTGGCCAATAACAATGCATTCTCGTTGCATTTTGATAATAATGTATCAATCACAATGACACGGAAATTATGCCTCCTCCCAACAGAAGGGCCATGGTCTATTTTTAGCCCTGCAACAGTATATCTCAGTGCTGAAAAGGCCATATTGTTGTCATGTTGTCATGACGACTTTTAAATTTGCATACAACTGTGAGAGTGAAACGGGTTGTTTATAGGTCACAAAACTTTTGAATCCCACTGTCGTCCATTACACCTGTTTCCTTGGGCATTAAAGGTGTGCAAGTATACACATCAAAAGACTAGAAAATTCACTTCATGGGCAGAACCTTGTAAAATAGCCCTTTCTTGTCTGGTTAACGAAAAAAGATACCCCTGATCTAAAATATGCATGGGCTTCCAGCCAGTGTCACCGGGCTACTAACTTCAGAATATGGTTGCCCAAGTGGACTACCAGGGAAAAAAAGTTAATTTCCAGCCCTGGGCAATATTAAACATGAAACATTTAACTTGTAATATTTCCCCTTGTCTTGGCCTGCTGGGTTTAAAAAAATGTTTCAAGGTATACAGGGACCATGTTCAAATTTAGCCATTGCTACCATGGAAAGGGGAGATCTAGCTAATCATCAGAATCATAGAGTTTATGGGGTCACGCCAGGTCACACAAAAATAATGCACCACTACATGGCCATAATTTTACTTTAGTTAAACAATCAGAAATAATTTGTCTTCATTATTCTTCCTGGAATGAGGCAAAGAAATCAAAATAAATTATTATAAAATGAACATTATTATACGTCGTTAATTATAAATCCGTAAAATAAATAAGTACCAGTGAATTATGTTTTAAATAAAACAAAAAAACTGTGCGCTACTGTTACTGCTTCTGATAAATAATGGTACATTGGGTGATAAGGGGAATTGGGTTCATAAAATTAATTTGAGATTCAAATAGAATTAATTTTAGCACATAAAATTAATTTGAAGGCATAAAATTAATTCGATGAATGCATAATAAGTTGGTACTATACTCTATAACACTTATTTGGGATGACTGCATGAAACAAAATTAAAAATGTTTGAAAAATTATTTCTGGTCTATATAAAATTAATTCAAACACACTAAAATAAACGGAAACAAATTTTGATAACAATGGCCCCAATGTACATTATCTTAATTATTCTTCCTAGAATGAAGGCAAAGAAATTACAATTATTATTATTATTATTATTATAGAACAAACGTTAAAAGTTGTTACTTAGAAATCCATAAAATAAATAAAAAACAGTGAATTATGTTTTAACATAGACCCTTTCAAGGGTCTATTGTTTTAAATAAAAAAGCTGTGGTTTCCAAATAGGTTACCATGGCAACATAAAACAAAAATGAACATTGAGTTCATGCTGTGATAAATACACTTAGGAGAGCATTTGCATAGTTACTGGGATTACTTTTAATGGAATTTTGAAAAAAATTGAAATTTTAAAACGCAAATAGGTTACTATGGAAACACAGGGCAGTAAAAATGGATATCATATTTTGTCTTTCTAATCTAAAATAACCCTTTGGTATAATATTTCTGTTGATTAATGGATTTTTACACTGGATATTTGGTCTTTCTAACCCAAAATATCCCTTTGATATAACATATTCTGTTGATTACTGGATTTTAGGTGGAATCTTTGAAAAACTGGTTATTTTTACTCCTGAATGGTTGCCATGGAAACATCTCACATTAAAATGAGTGTGATTTTTTTTGGTGTGCTAACCAGAAAAACCCTTATTATCAATTTTTTACATCAATCAATAGTTCTTTAATAGGAATTAGGGAAAAAGTAACATTTTTAATCCCAAATGGTTACCATGGCAACTCGAAACATTAAAATAAGTCTGGTGTTTTGTGTTGTCTGACCCAAACTCCCCCACTAGATAATTTTCATAACAATCAAAGTAACTTTTCATGGGATATTAGAAAAACTGAAATTTTCAACCCCTAAAATGGTTACCATGGAAACATGGGGCAGTGAAATCGATATCATATTTGGTCTTTTCGACCCAAAATACCCTCATGGTGAAATTTTCACGGAAATTGAACCTATTATTATTCGCGTTATTATTTCTATATAATACTTATATTAATTATACTTTATTTAAAGAGGGTAGTCTGATTTACAAAAAATAATTGAAATTTACATCAGAGCCCTCATACAGGACATTATAATGCTAGAGAATAACTATAATCACTGGAAAAACAGTGGCCACTATTGATACAATCCAGAAACATATTTTGAATTCACGCATATGACAATGAAAAAACCAATTAATCCAGAGAAGAACCTTCATTCATATATTTTTCAAGGAGAAATAACATAACTGAGCTTTATACTGTGGCGAACTCTCAATATTCTAATAGAAAGAGGAATATAATTCCAAATGATAGTTGAACGATAAATAAATGATCTTTGTCCAGTAATTGTCTTGAAAGAAGGAGTATATAAATTACGGTTTATATACTGGAACCACAATGCTCTCCAGTGGCATGGCCGCGAAAGTCAGACTACGAATAGAGGGCCGAGGGAAAGTCCCAAATGTTTGGCAAGTTATGATTGGTCAATCAACGCAATGGGTCAAAGGTGTCAGTGCTTGAGGTCAAGATAAAATCCTGTCAGCGCCAGCTCGTGGTCTATTCATGATTTCCCCTTTCTCATTGAAACCGGTGATCGATAATACAACGTGCGATGTTTTCAATGTAATATCTTGCTCCGAGTTTAAAAATAAACATATTGCGAAATGAATTGACATTACGACCAAGTAAGTGTTGGAGCATCTGCAGGGCGAGACGAAAGCTTGCTATTCCATACCCAAAGTGTTCTGTGCGAGAGTAAATTGTGATTGTTTGACTGTGATGGAATGAGCGAATCGTAGTTGATCTAATTTACAGAAACCTGACAATTTTAATGCTTATCATAAGGTAGCGAAATAAATCGGCTGTACGTTGGGAATCCGTGACATTATTCGACCAACCATTTTTTCACAGCCCTGCATTACATTGGAGCGAATTTCGATCTTGAATGTACTTTCTTAGTGCTGTATTTCTGAGAATAACACGTTCAGCGCGAAGGGGTTTCCAAACCGGTGAAATTTTGAGATATTGGCAAAAACCCTTGTGACGACGGTGCATTTCTGCCAATACTGAAATCTCGTCAAGTTTCTTCTGTGATGTCATTATTAGGGTTGGCATATCCGACGCCGTGCATTATGTAGCCAGCTTATGATGGATGATAATATTAGAGACCTTACGCTGTATTAGCTCGAAATCCGGCACCTATGCATTGTCCGTTTGAAACAAGTGAGAAGATACAAAGAATTCGTGTCATTTTTAGGCTAACCATATTTCTATGTGGAAATCACAGAAAGACATTGAAAAGCATGTCCAAATTTCATTTTTTTCGGATTTCGGACATAAGAAAATGATGTTTTAATGTAGTTTTAACATGAACCGTTGCGAATTCGTATAGAAATAAAATGCTAAGAAAGCACATTTAAGGTCGAAACTTGGTCGAGTTTTAATGTAAATGATTATGTGACCCGATAAAATACCCATTTACCCATTTTTCGACTGTCATTGTTTGATTTAAGTGTTGAAAATCGAAAAGGAAAAAAAAGCGCTTCTTCAACGTGAAGAAACGTTTTAAAATTGATTATTTGGATAATGAGATATTGGAATTGTCTTGTTAAACTTGATGGAATCAGACTAACAAAGGTAAAATATCTCTGGGACTATGCTCTTCAGCAGTCTAATTGGTCTTCTGATATATGTAATATTTTTGATGACCTGAATTTTGATACAGATGGACTATTTCATGTAAACTTAAGTCAAGCCTAAAGTCATTTGCGGTTTGAACATTCAACAACTTGGTGTGTAAATGTGAACCGAAAACAAAAACTTTCGATGATCAATTTGATGACGTACATGCTAAGCGTTTTATATCATATAGCACTAAGCTCTTCTTGTCCAAACAGAGGTTCAGATTATAAATTTTATATCCAACTGAAAATGCTCAGTCGACATTAAGTACACGGTCAATTATTGCATTGATTCATGATTAGTAATAAGAAAGAAAAATATAGCTGCAAGCAGCGATGCCGGGGCCAAAGCAATCTTAATTGGGAAAAGAAGGCAAATGTCATCAGAGAGGGCAAAGGTCATCTCAGTTACACGTGTTTTTTGCAACAAAACTTTTGTTCCTATTGTTACATCTGTCAACCAAAAATCAGACCACTAGGTTTATTGGCTAGCTCAAAATTATATATGTGCATAATTAATGAGGTAAAGGATGTGGCACTATATGGTCTACCATCACACCAAAAATGAAGATAATAGCCCTTGTGGCTACTGATTAAGAGGCATAGAAGTAAATTTGAGGTCAAAGGTCATCGAGGTCATGTGACATTTTGTCAAAAATCTTTGCTCCCATAGTAATCCCTGTGTACCAAAAATCGGACCTCCTGCTCTATTGCCTAGCCCAGAATTACATATGTGCATAATTAATGAGGCACTTGATATGGCACTATGAGGTCTACCATGCTACCAAATATGAACTTTAAAGCTGTTGTGGCTAATGATTTATAAGCATAGAAGTAAATTTGAGGTCAAAGATCATTGAGGTCATGTGACATTTTGTAAAAGATATTTTCCCCAAAGATATGCCTGTGTACCAAAAATCAGATCTCTAGCGCTATTGGCCAGCCTAGAATTAGATATGTGCATAATTAATGAGGCACATGATGTAGCACCATAAGGTCTACCATGCCACCAAATATGAACTTTATAGCTGTTGTGGCTACTGATTTATAGGCATAGAAGTATATTTGAGGTCAAAGGTCATCGAAGTCACATGACATTTGGAAAAAATATTTGTTCCCATAGATATGCCTGTGTACCAAAAATCAGAGTTCTAGCTCTATTAGCCAGACTAGATATGTGCATAATTAATAAGACATATGATGTGGCATCAAAAGTCTACCATACCATCAAATATGAACTTCATAGCTGTTGTGGCCACTGATATATAGGCATTTTCGTATATTTGAGGTCAAAGGTCATTGCGGTCACATGACATTTTGTCAAAAATCTTTACTCCCGTAGATATGCCTGGGTGGTAAAAAGCAGACCTCTAGCTCTATTTGATAGCTTAGGATTAGATATGTGCATAATAAATGAGGTATAGGATTGATGGTCACGTGACACTTTGTTAACTTAGACCTAATGTCTGGCTATTCAATACAGTGGGTATATTTCAATGGTTTTAGAGACATATTAATAAAGAAATATAATAATAAGTTGCCGCTGGATTATATTCCAAGAAAACTTAGAGTAATTTTCCATAAAAAGCGGCATCGTTTACTAAAATCCTTCTATTGTGTGTTTTAGAAACACATTTTCCAAAGTTAAACGAGTCACAGATATCAAGAACATCAATATAGAAGATATGGCGGAAAAAGAGAAAGATGTATAGAGTTTTCACAGAAATGGAAGTTAATAGATACAAAAGATCTAAGTGTACAAACTCGTTCATTGTATCACAGGGGCTCAGAAGTGGCTATATAAGTCAATATTACAGCGTTTTTCTTTCTTTTTCAATGTTACAAATAAACTAGCTGAGCCTGAAGAGCACAACACTTGTGTAGCTGTCTTTTGTGTAGCTTGTATTGGCATGTATAGTGCGCCCTCAATAGGGAGTGTGATCATATGTAAATACGACCTTTAGTTCCGTGACCTCTAGCCATGCCATGCGTACAGACGTCGTCGCTGTGTTTACTGACGTCGCCGTGTTTACTGTTCTAATTTCCCAGTAAGCATAGCGAGGACAGGAAGTAGGAATGGCTAGAGGTCACGGAACTAAAGGTCGCATTTACATATGATCACACTCCCTATTGAGGGCGCACTATACATGCCAATACAAGCTACACAAAAGACAGCTTCACAAGTGTTGTGCTCTTCAGGCTCAGCTAGTTTATTTGTAACATTGAAAAAGAAAGAAAAACGCTGTAATATTGACTTATATAGCCACTTATGAGCCCCTGTGATTGTATGTTACCTTAAAAGATATATACACAAAAGACGTACGGTCGGATATGAAACAACAATTAATAGTTCGCTACGATGATATGCTTGAAAAAATTGAAAATGTCGATGGTTCTGGTCTCGTTCTCGAGGAGATACTTAATTTTAAAGTAATTCTTAGTACAAGTTCGACTGGGGGCTGGCAGCCATGTCAAATTGCCACAATGGTTAAAAAATAAGCATTGTGTCAGTGATCTGATTCTGCCTCACGGCAGCTCCCGCTGTTTTCAGTATGCAGTCATAGCAAGCCTCAAGTTCGAAGAGTTTTGCAAGAAATGTAACCAGACTAGAAGGAACTGGAAGACATATGAAAGTTTGTGGCCGATTACTGCTGGGATGGAATACCCTTTCCTACACCCCCGGCCTACACGTATAGATCAATCTGCGAAATTCAAGCGTTTCGAGCAGCAAAACCATACAATTAAGTTACAAGTAGTACAGATTCACGAAAGTGATCCTGACACATCGGCTTATTATCATGGTGGCAACTCTGCAGCGCAGACTGCCAAAGTCTTACTGATAGTCGGTGAAAGTGGCAGCGGCCACTTCGTACCAATTACTGCATTAAATCGTCTTGTTAATTCTAATAATAATCATAAGAATAAGCACAGACAGAAAAGTACTTGTATGGGTTGTGTGCGAGGTTTTGCATCAGTAGAAGAATTGGAAGTACAAAAGAGCTACTGTGGGATAGACGAAGTTCAGCCAGTTTTTCCTAAGAAGATATGTCAATTCGAAGGGCACTGGAAGCGGGTAACTTGTCCCTATATTGTCTATGCAGATACTGAGGCAATCATTGAGAAGGACACCGGCCGGCACATTCCAATTTGTCTTTCGTATGTTATGATTGAGCGATGGTAATATGGTGACAAAGAGTTAGCAAATATAGGCCGGAAATTTACTATCAAAGAACAATCACAGGCAGAGACTGTGTTGCAGAATTTCTAAGGGATGTATGAAGAAAAGGGCTGAGAATTATTCGAAATCATACTATTGGAAAATAAAACCGATGAAAGATACTTCTCTATACGGGAATCCGACCTGTGTTGCATGTGAGGAGAGTGCCACATATAGAATTGTGGGGGATAAAACTATTTTTATTGTGAAGGATGCCGCCCGTCGAGAACTATTCCAATTTACTTTCACAACCTCAAGGGGTATGATGGTTCTTTTATTATAAAAAAAATACATGAACTAGACGACGGCTGTGGGAGCAGCTCCCAAGAGCCCAAAATCATAGCTTAAGCTGCCAATGGAGGAATTATGTGTCTTATGAAAACATTTATTTTAGTAACTCAATTGTTGATGGTGAGGGGTGGCAGAATAGGAACAGGGAGACAGTCAAACGTTTCTTTTCGATAAAGTTAGTGGACAGTGACCAACTAATGTCTGGGTCGCTTGCGAAGTTGGCAGCGACCGTGCCAGAGGAAGGTTGGATGATACCACTTTCGTACCCAGAAATTCAGCGGGCAAAGGGTTTCTTCCCGTACGAATACTTAACTGGAAGAAGATTGCCTCCCACAGAGCAAGAAATTGTATAGCAAACTAACAGAAGAAGGGATTTCGGAGTCCGAATATGAACACGCACTGAAGGTGTGGGACGAAGTGAAATGTAAGACCCTGAAGGATTATATGGAATTCTATTGTGAGACTGATGTCTTCCTTCTTGCGAATATATTCGAAAATTTCCGCAACACATGTTTACGGGCATATAAGCTAGACCCGGCGCACTATATGTCAGCGCCCGGCCTGACATGGGATGCTATGTTACTTTTCACGGGCAATAAGTTTAAACTCATTCAGGATGAAGAGCAGATGACTTTCGTTCAGAGTGCGATTCGAGGTGGTATCAGTCAGTGTAATATTCATTACTTACAAACAAATCATACAAAAGTGGCAATCGCCGACCCGGAGCTACTGCAGACAGAGCAAGCGACTGAAATAAAATATCTTGATGCCAACAATCTCTATGGATGGGCAATGAGCCAGCCAATGCCAGTGGGGGACTTCATTGGTTGACGAGGGAAGAAATAGAGACAGCTCTAGAAGGTGGGAATGCTACCACAAGACTGGGCGACTTCCCACCCTGTTTTCTAGAAGTAGACCTAGAATACCCAGAAAATTTACATGAAGAACATAGTGATTATGAATTTCCGCGCCAGGGTTCTAGACTGATTACAAGTGTTATGGACAGAGAGAATTATGTCTTACGGGCATGAACATACATACATGCATGCATGTATGCACGCACGCATGCACGCGCACACGCACACGCACACACATACACACATACATACATACATACATACATATATATACACACACACATGCATACATACATACATACATACATACATACATACATACATACATACACACACACATACATACATACACACACACACACACACACACACACACACACACACACACAAACACACACACACACACACATACATACATACATACATACATACATACATACATACATACATACAGGTTTCTCTATACAGGTCAAATATTGTTCCAAAGTGAGCTCTTTGTTAAATGGACGATAAGTATTTAGCCTCTCAGAGTTATTCAAGTCACTCATCCAAAGTTGGATATCAATATCTATATACCTTTGCTTAAACAATTTTAAAAATACAGTCTCGTCGCCTACACCTTGGTGTTCCCAAACTTCTCCGAAACCATAACTTTGAAGTTCACTTTTTGCCCAAAAATCATAACGGTGTACATCTATTTTACATTTTTTGAAATTCGTAACATTTGTATAACATTCTGTTTTGTCCATTTTCAAAAGTTTTAACCAATATTAAATACCTTCAAAGTTGGTCTGCCTATCTCATCTCTCATAGCAATGATCAAAGTATTGTTATACAGTTTTAACATATGACGCAGCATTTTGTTTTGAACTTTTTCAATATCTGGCGCTGGATGAAAACCCAAATCTCAGTGCCATAGAGTAGTATTGGCAGTATTTTACAATAAAATATGTTGAGAGCAGTTGAAACATGTAACGTACAAAGGCAGGAAGTAAGACTGAATAGGGCTATTTTAGCTTGGCCATTTAATGCTTTTTGTGCTTGGTATCAATGACCAGTCCAAGAAAGAACACACACCAAGATAGCCATAGAAAGAGGTTACCGCCACCTGCCGACCATTGTGAAACCACTTCTCATATCTTTTTAGACCCCCACCTCTCCTAAAGACAATAATTCTAGTTTTGTTGACATTAACCGTGAGTTTCCATTTGCAACAATATTCATATACTTGCCCTTTGTAAATTAGAACATCTTCCCATTTACTAAAAATTGAAATGGGGTCGGTGGAGTAATATTCCCAGACCGACAGAATTTGTGGTTTTGTAATCTAAGTATCGTTGAAGACGAATTTCACTTTTGACTTATTTGTCAACGTATATGGACTTGAGGGCGAAATATATACCTTACTATCACTTTAACCCTCCTGTTATGTATAAATTCAAGACCCTCCTTTCATCTCAAAATACCGTCACACCAAGGAAGTTGAGCAGATACATTTTTTTTGCATCATGTTAACATATTGAAACCTTGAAAATGGTATAAACACCTGTATCAAATATCAACATAGTCCGTTCAGCAGTTTTTGACTTTTGTCGTTTACGAAAAACATTCACTGTCCGACGTCACTCAACCCCAACCACAATAACAGAATGACCTACGGTCATTATGTTAATAAAGTCACTTGTTGTTTTAAACACTGTTTCCCTATGCCTTCCTTTTCCAGGTTCTGCAAAAATGATGCCACTAAACAAAGATGGAACACACGATATGCGGCGCATAGTAAATAGACAGATGTTTCTGCTGCCTGGTATGAATGTCAATGGTACCCTTGACAGGAGATGTAATATCAATAAAAATCAATACACACCACCACCACCACCACCACCAGCAGCAGCAGTAATGTATAGCTCGTTTGCTTATTCTGGGAAAGTTGGAGGAACTTTCTATGGCAACAATTTTGGTTATTCATTCATCCAGAAAGCATCTTTCTCTTCGTTTTTCTTATATCCAGCAGCTTAATCAAAAATAGAAGATGATACCAGCCAGATGCCGGTACATTACATGTGCAAGATTCTCTGGTATTTGCCTTAGAAACTTTAGTAATTCCTGCCCAAGACTGCGTTCATGGCAGCCGTAGATGTAAACAATGGAAACTCTGGCATCGTGGAAGCCCGCCGATGTGATGCATTTTATTACTCTAGTCTAATCAAGAACATTAATATCAATAATCAAGTGTACATTAAAGCACAGATTTTCCTAGTTTTGTATTAAAAAATATTCAAAGTTTCATCATAGACTACCACATATAGTGAGCCAATATTTTAGATGAAATTCCAAAATTAATTTCTTGTACACAAATTTAATTATTACTTCCACTTCAAGCACAGTATATTTAAATATATTATCAGACATATATAATATACAGATATAGCGTGTTTTGTGTGAGAAAATTGTCAATAATTTGCGTGATTGACTCCATGTATTATGAATTGATATTTTTGGATGAAGCACTACATCAGCCACATCTTGCCTTCTTATAGTTGCAAGGACGAGCAAACAGAAGAAAAACATGTGCCAACATCAGAACTGACACTGACCCAGGATGCAGAAAAGTGATATCCGGAACGAGAAAGGCCTGCACCAAAATACCTCGATGATTACGTGGCTAAGTTTAATCTGCTGTTTAGTCAGCCAGAAATACACCAGTCGTTTTCTGGAGCAGAATAATCTCCTGACTAGATGTATACAGAGACCGGATAGTCCCCCCGATCTCTTAGCTATATTCCGTACTGCATCATCCCAAATATTCTTTGTCAGAATTAATTTTTAAATTGCAGAATATTTGGAGAAGAAGGAGCAGTCTGATAAGTTTTATATTGATAGACGTAGGGGTGCCCAAATTAGATATAGGGTAAAATGGTACGAGGAAGGAGAGAGAAATACAGGTTATTATTGGGGTTTGGAGAAAAAACGTTACAGAACAAAAACATATGAACAAGCTTGAGGTAGATGGAAAAGTTTTAACTGACCAGGGTGAAATTCTTGGGGCTGCCACAGATTTTTACCAATCTTTATATAAAACTCGGGGAGTCCAATGTAATGAAATTAATAATTATTTGAATGATATTAACATAACTCACAAATTGAGTGAGAATGAGCGTGAACGATGTGAGGGGTTAATAACGAAGGAAGAATGTAAAATGGCCGTATGGAAAATGAAAACTAATAAAACGCCAGGGTGGGACGGAATTCCAGTGGAGTTCTATAAAGTTTTTTGGAAAGAATTACAAGATTTGATCTTGAATTCGGTGAATGAGGGTTTCTCAGAAGGGCAGTTTGCTCTATCACAGTACAAAGGATTGATAACTTTAATTCCCTAAAAAGAGCCTAGGCTAGATATTCAAAATTTGCGGCCTATTTCGCTTTTGAATCATGATTATAAAATTATAACGTATGTACTAGCTCATTGATTGAAAAAATTCATCCAGATGTGATTAATGGTGACCAGGTGAAATATATTAAGGGGCGTATAATAGTAGAAAATGTGCGTGTTATTGAGGACGTAATTGATTTTGCAGAAAGAAAAAGGAAAAATGGTGCCATTTTATTTTAACATTTCTTCAAGGCCTTTGATTCTATTGAACATAATTTTCTTTTCGCTGTTCTTGATAAATTTGGGTTGGGAAATTCGTTCATTAAGTGGATAAAAGTAATATACAAAGACTGTAACAGTGCTATCATCAGTAATGGGTGGATTTCAAGATTATTTGAAATACAAAGAGGGGTACGGCAGGGTTGTCCTCTGTCAGCTTTATTATTCTTATTGGTTGTAGAGATTTTGGTAGAGATCATAAGAAATGATCCTGAATTTGAGGGGTTCGTTATAAAGAAGGGAATAGTTCAAAAGCAGTAAAAATTACAAAAATGGCCGATGACACGCAAAATCTATGTAGTAAAGCAAGGTGTCTGTGCAGAGTACTTAACCTTATTGATGAATATGGGAAGTATGCTGGGTTAAGATTGAATAGAAATAAGACAGAAGGGCTAAAACTTGGAACTTTGAGAAATAAAGCTGACCCTGGGTTTATTTCATGGCCTAACACCCCAATAAAAGCTTTAGGTGTTTTCTTTGGTCACAATAAAGGAGACTTGAAAAAATTAAACTGGGATGATAAGTTACAGAAGATTCAGACAATGTTAAAAATATGGCAAAGAAGACACCTTTCACTTTTTGGAAAGATCACGATACTGAAATGCTTAGCTTTTTCCAAGGTTCCATACATAGCATCAATGATTGAAGCTCCTGCAGATTTCTCGCGGCGTTTGACAATTGTTTTTCATGATTTCCTGTGGGGTTATAAACGGGGTAAAATTAAGCGTTCAATTATCAGCAACAAATTTGAGAATGGGGGTTTAGAAATGATAGATGTTGATGCTATGATAAAAGCCCTGAAATGCAAGTGGGTTTTACGTTTTATAAAGGTGGAGAAAATACTTGGATGGTAATACCACAGTTTCATTTCAGTATGTATGGAGGGAGTGAATTGATACCGTTTCTGAATTTAGACAAAAAGGGGGTTAAATTTGTAACAAGACACCTCCCAGCTTTCTATAAGGAGGTCTTTCTTTCATGGTATGAAGTCAAGGGTTATGAAGTACGACAAGCTGTTACAGCGAATGACGTTGCAGAACAAATAATTTGTGGCAACCAATTAATCTAATGTAAAAACAAGCCTTTATTTTTCAAAGAATGGATCGACAGTGATATAGTTTATCTTACTGATGTATTTTTTAATGGTCAATATCTATCTTCAATACTTTTGAAAGATATCTTAAAAACTAGCAGGAATTGGATTGTGCAATTGTTAATACTAAAAAAGGCAATTCCTAGAGAATGGATGTCACTTATGAAAGAAGGAGGAGCTAATAATTTCTCAGATGGAGAAAAAAATTCAGTTGTAGGGGATTTAATTAGATCTTTGTGATTTTCTTTTCCAAGCATAGAATATGTAATGTGTCTTGAATTTATCAGTATTGTTTAACTTATTTGTTATCATAGTTCTAATAAAGAGATACATTTAGAAAAAAAATTAATTGTTAAATTAAAATATGATGTTTCTCTAATTATTTTTTTGCATGACTGGTATATATTTTGTTTGTGGTTTTCCGATCATGTAATCATTTTGTAATGTTTCCTGATTAAATGCCCTGTTGACTGAGTCAATTACTTCATGGTGTGTTGTATATCCGTTTACACCTTGTCTAATGTTACCAATGTCGAACTGTTCGGAACTTTGATTGTCTAAATCTTCCGTATAAATCTGTTGTGAATATAATGTGTTTTTCTTGTTCCTTCCAAATTTGTTTTGGAAATGTTAAAAGTTGGACTTTGTAAAAACTTCAAAGTGGTCCCTGACTAGTTCTCAAGTTGACCTGAATTTCCTTGCAGTCTAATTAACTTTTTATACATATCTTGATATAAAGTTGTAGAACTTTGTAACATCCTCAGTACTGATCTGTTGTTCGAGTAGTTTTCGACAAATTCATTCACTTTTGTCATGTTTTTAATTCCCCGTGCATTTTATCTTGCGAAACCAGGCCGAACTGCGCGTCATTTTTTCCACTGACTTAGAGGGTTCATTGAAAGCGTCATGGGATTGTACGCACGCGCAGTACAAGATCTGTCCTTCGATGTGATTCAGCCATGTTGAAACCGTACCCGTGAGCGCGGTGTATGCTGTGTTGTACCCATTTTAGCCAACTTGGATTGATTTGGTTTACAGTCTTTTTGATTTTTGAGCCAGAGGATTAAACATAGTCTCTCGAGACTTTATGATGACAGTGAAAGCAGTACAGTAATCTCCGGGTCCATAAAGCTGCAGATATGTATGTACGGACACAGTTACGAGTGTTTCGATACATAGCGGCCGCCGTGTGTTATGCATAGAATAATTATTGTTCTATGCATACCACGCGGTGTTTGAATCTATTTCATTCAGATTTTATACGAGGTCACAGTACTCAGAAAAACAAACACGCGCATGTCAATTTTGAACAAATATCAAAATGAACAGGAAGTTTTCATTTTATAAATCGACGGTGTATTGTCTTTATAGTAAATAAATCGATTTTGTGTTATTTGGCAACGTTAAATCAAGTTTCAATTTTGTAATTTAGTTGTTTGTCTTCGTTTTAACAGTCTGCATTCACAAATGGAACTGCCATGGTGCTGGATGGCGGATAAACCCTATGAGCTCATATTTAACCTGAATTCAAGTTCACTTTCGCCGTTGCAAATGTCAAAATTTTGAACTTAATGATTTAGTTATCAGTTAGTTTCAAGAATTTAGAGTGCCTTGAGTTCGGTGCTGTTTATTACTGAGAATCCAAATCACAGGCGCTCCTGGCAGTCCGCTAAATAGATCGATTTTCGGCTCGATCGATCCCCGGCGTTGTCGATATGCCCGCCACTGCAACCTCTATACTCACTTGCACACCTTGTGAGTATTTAGGTTGCAGTGGTGGGCATATCGACTACAGGATGGACAGATCGAGCTGAAAATCGATCTTCTTAGTAGACTACCCAGTTAAGGAGCGCCTGTGATTCAAATGATGAAATACGATTGATTCTTTCTGGCACTGCCTTTACTGAAAGTTCAGCTTCTGTCTTTTGGCATACTTGTTGTCTAAGTTTGCAAAAATGATAGAAAAGTCCATAATATTGATCAATATTTTGACACAATTGAATGAGAAGTCAAAACAAAGAAACATACATTGAACTGCGCATGCGTCAATATAACGTTGGTATAATTTGTAGTCTATACCAGAATTATATGCTACTAAGCTAAATACCCACTTTGACATGGATGTTATCGTAGATGTTGGTGCGACTTTATCTCAGTCAATGATTGATTTTTTGTGTAACAGACAGCGATGCTTTGAATATTGATAAGACTGCGGCATGAATAAATCGGAGAGATGTACTGCCGAATGTCTCAAAGTGCTGATTTCAAATGTTAAGTTGTAATTATCGAAATTGCCAAAAGTATAATTTTATTAATTTGTCCATCTATCTCTCCCGCAAAAATTAAACTTACTATTGCCCTCTTCCGACAACAAAAATTCCCTTGTCAGCCTTGTCACATTCTAGTTTCATTGGCAAACCTCCGAAAGACCAAAATCATACATCCCTGATCTTCCTTCGAGTCCCTTCCAAACTGTCCGCTCGACAGTAGAATGGAATTTCCCAGTCGTCAAATGAGGAAGAACGCCCGTCTGCCTGTTTACATGGAAACCGCCCGCTGAAACGGGAATGGTTAGTCCACCCTCCCACCAATCGGTAATAGTTTACGAAGAGATTTTCAATTTTATGCAAGAACAGCTTTGTTGACTGCCCCTAGTTGAAGTTTCGTTTGTGGAGCCCCAGATAATAGCCACGGCTTTCAGTGTACTGCTGTTTACATACACACATGTTTTCGTTCTACTCTTAAAATCAAATGCTTGATTGATGCTTGATGGTCAACCTGTCAATACAGTGGTAGTGTGTGTAAATGTTCAGTGTTATAGAGTGTTAGGAACTCACTTGTCGACGGTAAGAATGTATCTTGTAGACAATACGTTATAAATGAAAGGCTGATACTTTATATTTCAACACACTTTAGCAAGAAGAAGAACAAGAAGATTCTTTCATTTTTCAAATGAACCTTTAATACTAAAACAATATCCTGCGCAGAAAAGTACGTATCAATTCAAATTTAAAGACGAAAAGGCAAAAAAAATGAAATCAGATTGAATGCCAAAAATAATGAGAAAAAGAGGAGTATTACTGCTGAACCGGAGAAAATGAGGCTAGGTAATTACATGCATCGCCGATGCAGGGAAAGCAACACTCGCATAAATTTTGCATGCGAAGTGATAAACTATTATAGAAGAGTATATTGAGTAGTTGGTTTGCTGTGTAGTCAGAAACGGTTCTTTCCATGTGGTTAAGTAATAGTGTCTATTTATATTGTTAGGCTTTCTATTTCACTGTCTGTCAGTTGAGAGATCGTATTGCTTTCAGCAAGTCGGTTGGAAGCACCTCTACAGATCTTTATTGCTAAACGGCAACGGTGAAGATTCAAATTCTTAATCTCCAACATTACTCTACTCTACTTTAGAAAGTGTACAACTAAAGTAGTTTCCAAATCTACACATTATAATGAATAAACGACTTAGCATGCAGCTTTAATTAAATACCGATACGTCGGAAAACATTAAAGGACAGGAATGAGATGTTCTGTCAACTTGAAAATGGAGTCCGCGTCGAACTCCGGCCATTGACAAGCGACGGTGTTCAAGGTTTCAGCTCTGTCGGATTTCCCATTGACGTCATGTTGTTTATTCATGGGTGAACGCCCTCGCACTACGAACGTAAAACAGATTTAGACGCCAGCTTGCTTTCACTGGGAGCATAGCATATACATCCACGTCCACTGCAGTGTTTGTGAAGTGCACGCTCGATTCCCGCGCTGTCACTCGGCCCAACCCCCCGGCCCCAGGACCACAGCAACGATACTTTACCGTATATTTGGTCACTCAGGTGGATTCGTCGTCAATGTGAGTGAAATAATTATTATTTATCATATCGATTTGTACATGGTGTTACCAAAGCGCCGAAATTGTGTATAGCGACTTGTAAAGTGAAAACGAAAGTAGAACAGTGGGTCACGACCCCGTGCATTTTTTGTGAACTCGCAAGCGGCAGTATACGTAATTCTAGGAACGCCTCAATGGTATAGCAGTATAGTGCGGCGGATCAACAGTGTTTGCGTATAATCCCAGACGATCACACAGTTCATAATAACATTAGGGACTGGACAAAAATTACAGGGCGGGGCGGCGTTTTGGGGGGTTGGGTCGCTGTTTAGTGCAAGCATTTTTGAAGGTTCATGAAATTTCACGCATGCCTTTTATTTTGGGGGAGGGTCATCGTTTTTGCGCAACTATCGCAATTATAAGAAGGCAAGATGAGGCCTATACAGTGCTTCTCCCAAAAGTGTTGATACACTTACATGTAAGCCTATGAGAAAACTAGGAATATTTTTTTCCAATACAAAACTAACTTAATCTCTGCATGTATAGATGTTTGGTTATTTATATTAATGAACTAGATTAGACTAGGGGGTTACAAGTGGATGTGTGTTCAAGAAATTTGATTTTGGAATTTCACTGAAATGTTGATTTACTTTTTTTACAATACAAAACAAGGTGAATATGTGTATTTATAGACTCTTGATAATTGATATAAATGTACGTGATCAGAATCGGGTGTTTGAAAGAGCAGATGTAAAACATGATATCGGCATTTCACCCAAGTGATTATTCGTAAAGGTTAAAAAGTACTCTTTGAAAGTTCAAAGGTCAAATGAGAAATTATATGTCAATTAAGATATCATTGATACGGACTGTAACACACAGGGGGAGGGTCACTATTTTTGTGCATGAAAATTTGGAGGGTCGCTCTCAGTGTCTTGATAACGATTTTGAAGTGTTCCTATTTTCTGCGCAGCGTCATTTCGAAAAACACCGCCCCTGTAATTTCTGTCCAGTCCCTACGTGCTGGTCTTTAAACTCATGATGTCCTTTTGATCAGTATTAAAAAACGCTATATCAATATACTCGATTATGGAAAGATAGCACAATCAGTCCAGTTTTCCGCTGACACAACACGAGTTGTCTTTCGATGAACAACTTCATGATGTGTATTATCTTTATTAAGTAACCATTCAGCTGAATGTATTATTGACTTCTACATGCATTGATGTTGAGAAGTGGATAACATATTTCATAACGAGTTTACATGTATTGTCAAAGGGTGTCCTCATAAACATCATATTGTTTACCTGTATGTTGATATGACTACAGTGGTTTTTTATATGACAGTGAAGAAGACGGCATTAGATCTGCTCTTTGTTGAATGTGAAGTATCGATAAAACCATGCGCACTCGTGAAAGCACTCGTGGTTTTTAAGCACTCTTTCCCTGTGACTTCTTTTTTAGCCGCTGTGAAACTTGAAGTTGAAATGGCACGACTCAAAAAAGATGGTACTCCAGACATGCGTTTCAGCGAAAATCGACAAGCCTACCTTCCACCTGGTAGGACTGTCAGTGGTGGTTTTGATATGAGATACAGCAGTAACAAATCTTCATTCGCATCGCCATCACCATCACCTCCACCACGGATTGTCACCACACCAACATACATACCACCAACGATAAGCTCGTACTCCAGCGATATGCGTCGTAAAGTCAATAGAGAGCTCCCACCACGTCATCCAGTTACTGGCGGGCCGACAAAGAAAGATGGAACACTAGATATGAGATACAAACAAAACAAGGTAGCTATGAGAGTGAACAAACCAAAGACAACACCGGATTATAGGCAGACGACTCAAAAGCCAAGTTCGTCTGACATGAGACTTAAGGAGAACCGAGACAGGCTACCAAAAGATCCTTTCACTGGAGTCCGACTGAATGTCGATGGATCGCGAGACATGAGATGCTCAGAAAATCGAAAACTACTTGAGAAACTGAATGTGGATGGAACTTTAGATAGGAGATACAAAGAAAACAAGGAACCAAGGAGAGTTAGCCAACCAAAGACAACACCGGATTATAGGAAGATTACTCAAAAGCCAAGTTCGTCTGACATGAGGCTGAAGGAAAACCGAGACCGTCTACCAAAGGATCCTTTCACTGGAGTCCGACTGAATGTCGATGGATCGCGAGACATGAGATGCTCAGAAAATCGAAAACTACTGAAGAAACAAAATGTGGATGGAACTCCTGATAGGAGGTACAACGAAAACAAAACACGACAGTCAACACATTCCAGACCTCCGTGGGAATATGGAGACTCTGGCCAGGACTTATTAGCCCCGCAGCCGTACGAGGTTTACCCGTGGCGAGACTCACTACCGACGTGGACGCAAAGTGTTCCACCACCTGATCAATTCCATGCAGCTCCGGAATACACAGGTCCAACACGAGACCAAACCCGCCAATGGGATAGGTTTTATGATATGTTTGATACACAACCAACTTCACATTGGGATGACAGAAGCCTCGGTAATCAAATAAAATTGTTAATTTAATACGGCAGCAAATGTGAAAATGAATTACCGATATATCATTCCGACGTGTTTATTATGGGATCAGTCAGGCGTTCTATAGGATTTTGACAAAATACATATTTGAAGAAGGATACAGCGAATAAGGAGCTGTGCACCCTACAGCTCATATGAAATATGTTGTTGTCTGGCGTATTTTAGCAAATGGGTGCTGACTGTCCCAAGAAATCTTGTTGATGTTATGAAGGAACGTTCAAAATGTTAGGGGTAGCGATCGCATAGTTACTCACTCTGATGTACAATTTTCAGATTACAGCTACGGAGACAGGAGACCGGAAACTGCTGAAGCGACGAAATCTCAATTTTCATCCGAGACTCTTCCCGGTCCTTACAATTATGAAGCGGATTTGGTGGAACCTTCAGTGAGTACAAAACGTGTGAATATAATATAAAGAACTTGCCTGTGCTTCTTCAAGTAAACGAATCATGAAAACAAATATTTACATTAGTAAGCAATAGTAATATTTGGTGATCATCCTTTATGCAAATATTGTTGTCGTAATTAAATTACAGGAAGCTCAAGAGAAAACACAGTCGATAAAGAAAGATGGCAAGGCTGGTGAGTTGTCCAGTTTCTTTGTTGACGTGTACAGTTTACAAAGTAATTAAACGAAAGGTGGTTGGCTTTTCGATTCACATCAAAATAAACGACAAACATGCAAACCTACACACACTTGCATCCATCCATCAAAACAAATAAGTACACATACATAGACACGTAAATACATACATACATACATACATACATACATACATACATACATACATACATACATACATACATACATACATAGTGCTACGAAATCTAACCAGATTAGACTTCGATTTAACGATATATAGTTGTACGTCTAAATTGAATTACTATTTTGTTGAATTCTTTTTGTCAGAGTACATACATGTTTGGTACACGAGACAAAACCGGAAGGAGAAGATACTTCTGAAAGGAAGGGCCAACTGTCTCAAGTATGACAAAGAACATCTCAATGCAGATGTTGAGGAGGCCACCTATGAACCTTTGAATTATGGATGGAAAGTCAATCAGATTCAAGTTGGAGGTGAGGTCCTGTTTTATTAGAGATGCGCTATCAGATCTTTAGATAGGTGGTGAAACTTTAATATGCGGAATGAAAATTACCAGAAGTGTAACCGTCGCCCCTTTTTAAAAATTATTCAGATGACTGGATGGCCGAATTGATGACAGAAGTTTGCACGTTTCCACCTGCTCAAAATTCTATGGTAAATAGCGGACGGCGGACACATTTTGCGTATCCTCTTTTACCATCCCATCCAAAGATGTAATGATGCATCACTTGTAACATACCCTAATCATTTAAATGTGTAACACTTAATCAGGGAAAACATCAAATTTGTGTAGAAACGTGTCCTCTCATCGTGTTGCCGTAGTTGCAACTTGGTTTAATCGTCCATGAAAACTAAATAGACTTGTTCTTATTGCAATATTCGTCACAATAAACAAATCAGAGACATGATTTGTTGCCAATCCATGAAATGAAGTCTAGGTTTCATGAGCATCCGAAGATCTTGACCTTGTCATATACAATCTCTGCCACCCAACATATTATTCCAACAACGTGGGTACACCACAAGTACCTTTTCTGTAGTAATCCCTAAAGGTTCTCCATTTGTCAATAGATAAGAGTTTGTCCATCGCGTATACTCATAGGTTCAATGTTTTTGGTCAAAAGTTCATAATCGGGGAATGTGAATCAAGTATACTGCTAGACGTTGTTGATTCAGACCTCACCCTTCTTATCTCTATTCCTCCTCACCACCACCGAAAACCACATTCACTGTGTAAACTGTCACCTAAGTTTACAGAAAATATTGCAGTCAATTTTTTTTTCAGATTTTGCCAAAATCTTGATACAGAACTGTAGCCAAGGAAATGTGATTCCATTTGGTCCAAAATTATCCAAAAAATTACAGAAAAGTTCATTAAAATTGGTAAAATGTTGCACTAAAATTTTAGTTGGAAAATTTACAGCACTCATGGGTTAATTAATACCTTCTAGGGATAACTAAGGGGCTGTGGATAATTAAAGCATGCGCACGGTAAACGAAACTAAGTGCGTTTTGCCTCAACCCCCTCCCCCCTCCTAAACGAAAGTTTGGAAGTGCGAAAATCCAACCCAGCCTCATTCTTTATCATACCTACATACAATCGGTAATTGCGTGGTTAAGAATATACAGTGTTTTCAATCAGGTTCAAACCCACAACATAAAGCATCCAGTCACCTAGTGGAGAACCAACAGACAGAAATACTCGACCAAATCTACTACTGGTACACGCCAAACAGTAAAGCGCGATATTTTGCGATACAGTAAAACGTGGAGCGAGATGTTGATATGAAAACATGTAGTGCGATTTTTGCGCACGGTAATCGAAATACAGCCAAACCCCCTTCCCCCTAAACACAGAAGTTACGTTTGCCGTGCGCGTGTTTTAATTATCCACGTCCCCAACGATGTGTGGTGTTTTATTCAAAGGTCAGAAATTCATTCAAAACGAAACCCACTTCCCAAAATTCAAATAAATTGACTCATTTGTACCGCGTGAATACAGGTCCATCAATACCATCGAAGGCGATATTGGGATGCACAAAAGGCTGAAAGGTTAAACAAAAGTTTGACAATGCGTAAATTTCTACACGGGAAGAGAAAGAGAAATCTCCTAGACGTATTTTGTAGCTCTGTCAGAGAGCTCAGCCCGAGCCATGGGAACTTTATCATAATAATCGTGTTCAGTGAGCATGTTAAAATATACAGAATTTTCTGCATCAAAATAGTCACTTGCTTTTTACATGTATAAACATGGTCATACTTGACGATTGTATTTCCTGACATCCATAACCATCTCAAAATTGTCCTTTGACTCTATAAGAGACGATCTAAAGCTCCTTTCCGGTATTTTAAACAAATAATAAAACATAAGAATGTTATAAATGTTTATGGTTGTGTTTTTAGAGCAACTGTTGTTAATATATTTTGAAGAGGATGACAATGTAGCATTTCATGAGCAGAAGAGTGTCCTGAACAATGGAGGTTAGTATGAATAAATGAAAGATTTATGATTGATCTTTCAGAAGTTAATTTAGGGCAATGCAGGATATTACATGCGATCCTGTCGACATTAATAGATACTCTTTCGAAGTTTATAATTACAGTACCTCTGATTATTCCAGAGCGTCCATAGCATGGCATGGATCAGTTCCTGGAAATAAGCGGATTCGAGTATATGGATATGTCATTAAATTACATTTTGCGATATACGTATTGTAGGGAGTCTTTGGAGATATGGATGAGTATCTGGATGTGTGTGTATGTGTGTGTGTGTGTGTGGGGGGGATTTCCACTCATTAATTTAAAGTCTACTTTACAAACTTTCGAAGATGATCCTCGTTTCAGCGTTACGTTTCTTTAGTTTTTGCATCATTCGTATGTGTGATCCTCATTTCTGTTGTATCATCAAGGATTCTTAGGCAGGCGGATTAAGTGATGAGTTTAGCCGGCTTACTCACCATACGCATACATTCGAGCGAAGAGTTGCCCCATCAAAGAAACAGGACCTCCAACGTGTTTAGTGTTGTGGCAAAGTTGAACGTTAAAAGAGGAAACTGGTACGCAAAAGGCAGATCCCCTCAAGAAATGTCAGATTTTACAGACGAGATGACTTAATTTTCAAAATACGATGTGACTTTGTTTTCAGGAGAGATCGTCTTTGGACCAGACGAAGTGTGTGGTAGAGACGAGGATACTGGCGAATATATCATCGGATGTGTAACTGTGCACCATAGGAAGGGTGTGGATTATGCATGGTTTTGGAACGATGAAGAGTTTTTACATGACAAAGATTTGTCGGTCATCCGTGTGGTAGAAGATGGTCGGTATCACTGTGTTGTCAAGTACAGGGGCAGGCGAGAGAAATCGTTAAGCATTGATATTACCAGTATAAACGGAGACAGACGTAAGTCGATTTGTAGAATCTTCCTAGACACTATGAAACTGAACCTTGGTGTTGTGTGATAGGGATAGGTAAAGAACATTTCAATATTGTCAAATCCCCCCTCTCCGTCAAAGAACTCGGGTAATACACGTCACATTACTGCAAACTAACCTTAATTTTTAAACATTTGAAGTAATATTTGACAAGGTATAAATTTGTTTTGAAATTTGGAAAGGTACTTTTGTGTCAATGTTCGAGGTCATAATGTAACCACACGGATGGAGTCACTCATTTATTCTACGATTTATTCTTAAACACGAGTATGAAATAAAATGATTTTCATCAAATGTACTATATGCCGAGGTTTAGATTGTCAAAGCGGAGGTAGATTTCAGCAAACACAGAATCGTTTTCTTCGTCTCTTCCGTCTATATTATAGTCGGTTGGAGACATACGATATCGGCTGCTCTCCCAGTAGCTTTCAAAGTACCGACCGATGTAACCTACCTCTCAAATCGAATAAATACGTTGGATATACCACAAACTTCAGAATGCGATGACAGAAATCTAATGGGTAATAAAATAAAATTTGCACGATAGCGCTGATTATTCTGAATTTACTGGTATGTCATTTTTTGTAAAAATCAAATGTTGCCAAAGATACAAATATTGAAGAAAATGCAGCAAATGACACGCCGGTCATGCAAGGTAAATTTCACATGTAATATTCTATTGTGTGACCTATTTTCAGCAAAGCAGAGCTGATTTGTCTATAAATCTCCGTTGAACTTGATGTTATGAAGGCACGGTTACATGTTAAACCAACTTTTACGCAATATTTCAGATTCCAGCTACGAAGACAGAGAACCTACAGTGGAAGACAGGAAACTTGAAATCACGAAATTTCACCCTTCACACGAGACTCTTCCTCGTGATTATGATCATGATTATGGAGAGGATTGGGTTGAATCTTCAGTGAGTACAACACGTCTGAAAATTTACATGTCTGTAATCTAAATATCAAGAATATACCTGTGCTTCTTTAATAAGCAAACTAAGTCACGAAATCTCATCCTTCATCCAAGACGCTCCTTGTGATTTTGATAATGAAGAGAACTGCACGGAATTTTTATTAACCGCAAAAAGTATACAAATGCAATTAATATTTGTAAAAATACCATATTTTATCAATAAACATTTGAAAATTTTTAATATTAAAGTTTATATTTTTGTTTTTTTTTGAATTGCAGGAAGATGAAGAGAAAACTCAACTGATAAAGAAAGATGGCAAGACTGGTGAGTTGTCATGTCCCGCTGTCTACTTGATTGCGAGTTTATAAAAACTTAAATGTGATATATTTGCCTAACTTTTATTTACAATACAAGAAAAGAAAAGGAAATATGCACTTCAAATCACATAGACGTGAATAAACATACATACATACATACATACATACATACATACATACATACATACATACATACATACATACATACATACATACATACATACATACATACGTGTACGTACGTACTTACCTATGTATGTAGTGCTACGAAATTAGCAACCAGATTAGTCTTCAATCATAGACAATAATATTGTACCTTTAAATTGAATAGTTATATCATTGACTTTTTTGTCAGAATACATAGATGTTTGGTACACAAGACAAAACGGGAAGGAGAAGATACTACTGAAAGGAAGGGACAACTGTCTCAAGTATGACAAAGAACACCTCAATGCATATGTTGAGGAGGCCACCTATGAAGCTTTGAATTATGGATGGCAAGTCAATCAGATTCAAGTTGGAGGTGAGGCTCAGATTTTAATCGAGATGTGCTATTAGATCTTTCAGGAGCTGGTGAAAATCAGTAGAATGGAAATTATTTAACCGTCGTTCCGTTTGTAAAGATTATTCAGACCACTGGAAAGTTGAAAATGGCGTGAGTTGTTAACCAATGTTCGCACGTTTTACATACACAAATTATATGTCAGCTGTGAGAAGACGAACACATTTTGCGTAATCCTTATCCTGTCGACCTCATCCAAAGATGGAGTGATGCATTATTAATAATACATTTATTAGATATCCTGAGACTTACAAGTGGGGAATCGTCGATAAAGTATCCACAATTTTGTATATGTAGAAAGGTGTCCTACCACCCTCCAGCCGTAGTTGCAACTTGTCAAAATAACGGACTTGCGACTAAAATTGACTTGTTCTGCTCTTTTCAATATTTGTCACAATGAGAGAGATTTGTTGTTTATCCTTGAAATGAAATCGAGGCCTCATAATCACCCATTTCAAGGTCTGGCCCTTCTCCTGTACAATCTGGCCAACAAAGAGTGTACCCAAGTCATAAACATTATTTAAACAACAAATGTACATTACATGGGTATTTCGGGCATTATCCCTCAAAGTGTTTGTTTTGAAAGGTCATACAAGGTTAATCTGTCGCGTATTCTCCTAAGTACAACGTTATTGGTTGAGAGTTCGTGATAAGGAGAACATTGTCAGACCTCATCCCATTATTTCCATTCTCGAAACCCTGAATGTAATCTTCATGCTTTCGTTTTCAGAGGAATTGCTGTTAATGTGTTCAAAGGAGGATGATACAGTAGCGTTCCCCGAGCTGAAAAAGACGCAGATTAGGAAGAAGGGAGGTTAGTATGAATATATGTAACATTTAGTTGGTGACCCCGTAGAAACCAATGCAGGAAGCTGATTTATTTGATCACACAAAAATTAATGAAGGGTAGTATTGGATTTTATTGGTGGTCCTAAGGATGTTGATGGATGATACTGTGGAGTTGACAACAGCTCAGAAAAAAATCGTGAGCAACTATAACAGGACATGGATCATTTGTTTGAATTCCTTGGTATAAAGAAAATCATGGTGTGCATCGAAAGACGTTGTTGGAGATGGTTTTCACACCGTAAGAAGTCTGAGGATATTAATGGGAGATTTTCCGAATGTAGACATTGCCACACGACAGGGCAAGCATTAAGCATGCATTATGGTAGAATATACGTGGCTATTGTCACTGAGAGGTCGTCTTAAACTCAACATACATGTTATTTAAGACAACCAGATATAGTTGAAAATCTAATCTTGGCTTATCTTTGTTGTTAAATGATATCATACGGTACAATAGTGATTGTCCGACCCTTTGGAGAGCGTTGTCATATCAGACGTTGACTGGGAAATTCATCTAAAGAATTCATGCCTCCCTCAGAAGAATCGAAAAAAAAATTTGAGCACACTCCCTGACAGTAACATCAGTGGAGTGTTTTTTCCAATTTCCTGTTCTTCTTCCTGATTTAGTAGAATATAGTGTATTACACATCTGAAGGCAAACGTTCTCTTCATTTCATACTGCCAATTCATTAATGAATTTCATATTTCATCAGGGTATATCTTGCTATGTGTCATCGTCATTGTGCATCATATTCAAATTAGTGAAATGCTATATTTCTTGGAATACATATACAATCTGAAATAATGTATTTTGACTGGATGGACAGTTTTAACACGGATAAATGACCACTCCTTCCTCTGAGCTGAGTGAAACAACGACTTACTTCCTTTGAAGTTCTCCAATCTTGTATTGAAACGCAATCTGATTTGCTTGCAATTGCTCATACCTGGTGACAGAACGCCTCTCCCTTACCATGAAATTTTTACTACAATATGAGGTTCTGTAAACAGGGGAACAATGAACAGGTGCCGCCAACTGGTAAATTTCATGAATTTCGCAAAATCATCACAAAACATGTTTGAAAGCTGATATACCGATTTTTCTTATTTTGACTTTGACCTAAAATTTGGAGGGGAAAGTGAGAGCTGTTCGTAACTGCCCCCCCCCCAACTGGCATACACTGAAAATGTGCCCTCCCACTGAATTTTTGATGCCCACTGCCCTCCGTATCTACAGTCTGCTCGCTCCTAGCTCCCACAACAATTCAAGCTCCCCGCTGCCCTCTCCCCACTACTAAAATTCCCCATTGCCAACTAGATGCCCACTAGGCAACCAGATCAACACAAAACCATGCCAGTAGTAAGCAGTATACGTGGAAACATTGCTCCCTCTAAGTTAGGCGCTTAATTTCTCCTCAAGTTCTATCAACCACGCCGCTTTCCCCTCCCTCTACGTATTTTCCGGTGCCCACTGTCAAAAAATTTCTCCCCGCCCGCTGAAAGTAATGAAATTTCTTCGCCGCCCACAGTAAATATCAATATTTTCTCCCCGCCCGCTGATCAGTTTTGAAATTTGCCCGCCCACTGAAAAACTTCGCACGAACACCTTTTTGCACGAACAGCTTAGTTGGCGGCACCTGAATGAATATATATTAGAGAAGAATCTGGAAGAAGAACTTACACCACACCAAAATATCACATTTTGGTGTATATCGATGTTTGACAAGTATTTTATGTATCTTCGTTTTCAGAGGAGATCATCTTAGGGCCTGACAAGGTGTGTGGCAGGGACAAAGAAACAGGCGAGTATATCATCGGTTGTGTAACTGCACACCATGGGAATGATGTGAACTATGCATGGTTTTGGAACTATGAAGAGTTTACAAACAACACAGATCTGTCCGTCATCCGTGTGGTAGAAGAGGGTCGATATCACTGTGTTGTCAAGTACAAGGGCAGGGAAGAGATATCGTCAGCTGTTGACATTGTCAGCTTAATCAAAGTTAAAGGTGAGTGGATTAGTGTAATTCTCCAAAGAAACCATATACCTGTGTGAAACGAGTCTCAGAGGAAAAAATATTCACTATATTGCTGAATCTCCTCTCTCTCAAGAACTACGGTATTTCGCTACTGCAATCTAGCCTTAATCTTCAAACCTGTGAAATTGTTTAAGGCGAAGTTTAAATTTGGTTTGGAACGAGGCTGGAAAGGCACTTTAATGTCCATGTTCGAAGTCAAAAGGTAATCAAAGGGACAAAGCCTTTCCTTTTTTCGTCCTTCGAAGTCATCTTCAATAGATTACAGAGTAAATGATTGTCAAAGGTATATAAGCGCAACTCTACCCTACATCGGAGTTTGGGCTGTCAAAGCATAGGTAAGCCTAAGGATTCAGGCAAATGTCAGAAAACGTGGCATCTCTTTTTTGTCTATTTTGTCTTAAGTTGAGTTGAAAGTATGTTATGCTCTACAATGTTCCGACCAATACAACCAATTTTTGAGAGAGAAAAAATGACTGCAGTCAAATAAACGACTCACCTCTTTGTAATACCCATTGAAGATGGTATGTCAGATATGTGAAGATTTGAAAATGAGGATGAAAATGAAGATAGAATGAAACATTTGAACAGTTTTATGGATTAAACGTTTCCGGTGTGTGTTATTTCCGCAGCTGACATCAAAATAAACAAGGAAGATTTGACATTTGATGAGGAGATTGGCGCTGGTTCCTTTGGTACAGTGTGGAAGGGGAAATGGAAAGACACTTTGGTGTCTATTAAAGAAGTCCCTCTGAAGCTGCCAGAGGTTCCACAAGAAATAGAAATTGCCAGGTTAGTTCTAGCAAAATAGCAAGTTCCCTTCTTCAGTTCAGTTTAATTATGTGTTTGGTAAATGTTCGACTTGTCTTAAAACGGAAGTTTTCAAGTACCTGGCAGTAACAGATCCGCTAAACCTCTAACATATTACTTCCTATAACTACCTTAAGACACGATATGAAATATTTTACGCTTTTCCAAATGTAGAAGTTCTGATCGTCAAACAAAAAGATGTGACTGGTTAATCGTAAGCATCTTCCACATTGCGTTACCACAAAAAAGATGTACATAATTAGTAATTGTGGTTGCTTATACTCATCTTTTGCTAGAAAACTGCACCATCCTAACATAGTGGCTCTCGTCGGCGCCTGTATAACGAAGGTCAAGTTCTACTTGGTGAATCAATACATACATGGTGACAACCTGAGTAACTTGTTACATCATGTGCCTGAAACACAAAAGGTATGGAGATTGTTCAGTCGCCTCAATAACTCAAACAGTGCACACAGCCATAGTCAGTACCAAAATAAAACATTACCCTTAGTCTATCTCTTGAAAACCCGGTGATTTACGTAAGAAAACAGGACCCAAACATAACCTAAAATACTAGCATTATGAGCTTTACTCTGTTACAAATCAATTGCTAGTGACTGGATATCCAAAGGTTTCTGTGGTTTCTATGCTTATGTATAATATATATATATATATATATATATATATATATATATATATATATATATATATATATATATATATATATATGTGTGTCTGTGTGTGTGTGTGTGTCTGTGTGTCTGTGTCTGTGTCTGTGTCTGTTTGTGTGTGTACTTGGGATATTATTTCTCTGATACCATTATTTCAGTTACAGTCACATGCTAATGGCCATGTTGTCTATCAAGTGGCACTTGGCTTGCAGTATCTACACGCCAATAAGATTGTTCATCGAGACCTTAAACCAGCAAACATTCTGGTAAGTACTAGTTCGCACTTTACCTTGACAGCTAACACGGGAAGCAATGAGCACATCAGTGCCACACGTGCACAGGCTGTCTCATCATGGAGTGGTTTCAAAATGTCCAAAATATGATGTGCACTATTATAAAAGTTTGATGCCGAATATAGGCTTTCTTTCGGCAGTCTTATTGTCAGCAAAATGTGACTTCATAAAATCAACTTAGTCAAATAAACATAAGTGCTCAGACACTGACGTAAATAGTACCACTGCAAGCCAACATTTTAAGTTATACAGTTACGTGTAATCTAAATATGCCCATATATGGTCCAAGGGGCGTTCCTTGGTATTCAAAAGGCCCATGTGAGGACGCTGTTTTTAAAAAGCGGCAACCCGCTTAAAATCTGTGATTGGTTAGATTTCTCTTTCCATGGTAACTGTGGCAAAATTGGAACAGGTGACAGTATACCTTTAACCTGTGCACCATAGTGATTCAGGTTTGTTACGTGTAAAAGCATAAAATTAGCTTTTACTCTTAACACTGTTCTATCAACGTGATTTATAATTATAATTACTAAAAGAAATGTGTTTTATTAACTTTTCATCGCACACAGGTTGAGACAAGGAGCATAAAGACTTATATATGTGACTTTGGTTTGGCAAAGCAGAGAGAAACGTTGGCCTCGGCCGTCTCCACTGGAAATTCCATTTTTCAGGGTACCCTAACCTACTGTGCAAGAGAGAGCCTGGAGGGCAGTTCAATGAAATCCAAACCTTGCGTTGATGTGTACAGCTTCGGATGTGTACTGTATGAAGTGTACTGTAGGAAAATGGTCTGGCACGGGCTAGGGGTGGCCGAAATGATGACGAAGATACTGACCGATCGCTACCCGTCATTTTGTGACATCAGAGATGCCTCTGTGAAGAAGGTGTTGCCTATGATATTTGTGCAAGCAGAGCAGAGATCCACCATGGATGACATACTGCCCGACATTGAAAGTCTAGTCAGTGAACAGCATAGTGTTGCTGAGATCCACTTTGAATGATATACTGCGTGACATATAGTCTGTATCGCATGGACAATATCATATTGCATACCATGAAAGGTAGAGTCTGCAAATTTCTTCATGTGCCGCGTTTGCCAGAAAAAAAATCAACTTTTCAACAATAACAAACATTACAATAATGTTAAACGGGCTTATAAATATTCAACAATCGTCTCACAGTAAGACTAGATTCGTTTTGAATGTTCGCCAAACACGAGACATATTCAATAATATTCTGAAGAAGATGATTTCAACCTAAAGGCCAGTCACGACTTTCTTACACTGTTGCATTGGTATAGTAGTTTTACAAAATAAACACATGCTTTATGATTTGTGTTACGGACAGACCGGGCATATCACATTAAATATGTTGCTCCAAGTGTACAGGAAGGAAACTGCAGTTTGATGACTCGGGGACGTACATACGGACTCTCGAATTTTTACTATACTTTTGTGGTCCATTTTCAATCTCATAAGTAAATACAGTTTTCACCGGCTGATGTTTATGACAATCAAAAATTTATTTATACCCATAGAGTTAACGCATGCTGGCCAATTTTAATTTCGAATATCGGTAAAGTGAGTTGTCTAATTATAAAATTCGCACATGACCCCCGATTTTTATTCTCGCTTTTAAAAGAGAATGGTTGAAAATTTGCTTGAGTAAGGTTTGAGCAAAAGTTTACGTCTTTAGTTAAAGTTTCAAATACTTGTTTTTCTCAACGTCGTTTTTTTCCTCGCTTATATGAGTTTAATTTATATTGACACTTACAGTGTTCACAAGTGATTAAGAATCAACAAATATCAGCTTTTAAAATAGATCGCCTATGATGCAGTGAATAAATTAATGTTTGGAGTATTTATACATAAAATCATTTACAATCCATCGATTCATTATTAAGAAATGAGACTGGATTGTGGATCATGTGCAGTAACTATTACATTACGTACAATTATTTACTGAAACGCAATTGTACTGTTCTTTCTTGTTTATCTAGCAGCAATAATGTAGCTCTACGGTGAGATGGCCAATATGCAAGTTGCAATCTGCTAACCAGTACGTGACGATGCCAACAGTATGGAAATATATTACATTTAGTGCTAAACACTTCATATATGCATACCTTTTGGAGAGCTTGCAAGTGTGGCCGGTTTGAAATTGTCTAAACATGAGTACTCAAACTACTAAGTCGTGCCTCAGTACGAAAAGCTGAATGTCCAAGAATATTGCGACCCATTTTGGCGGGAAAGCTGGAGTTAATACGTGTCTATTGCTTGATAAGGTAGAACGCACCTCGGGGACAGAAATTCGGGCCTTCAAATTTTATCAATTTTCTTCTGACCTACCACTTGTGGGGGCTCATTTTGAAGCTCTTGGCGAAAGAAAAGTTTTCATGCCTCTTAGTTTTTCAAAAATCGAAAATTTATTTTTTTTCCATAGAGTTAACACATGGCGGCCATGATGGATTTCAAATATCGAGAAATCGCAAGTTATTTGTCTCTCTAGTACCAAAGTTTGCACGGTGACCCCTAATTTTTATTCTTGCTTTTGTAAGAGAATGATTGAAAGTTTCACTGAGGAAAGTTTGAGCAAAAGTTTAAGTCTTTCACTTTCGAGGTGCATATTACATTAAAGAGAAATTAAACAAAACAGAAAAGACCTACACGATGAAGCGGAGTGCAAACAGAGGATTACCGTGGCCGAAAAGAACACCATCTCTCTTCAATTTGCAATTTCCTCTGCGCTCGTCAGATTGTAATTTTCTTCCTCAAATCTAATCCGTGACATTATTCGGCCAACCATTATTTTCACCCTAAAATCAAAGAATGACATTCAAAATAAGGACAAATTTCATTATTTCATCGGTTCACATGATCATTTAGATTAAAATTGGACTAAATTTCGTTTTTTTTATGTTTTCCTGGTATTGTATTTCAGAATTAAGAAAATCTTGATCGGCCAACTTCATTTTTAATCGATAAATGTGAGGAGGAATTGCAAATTGGGTAAATTGCCACATAACAAGGTGCTGGTATTTCTCAGTCAGACACAACAACTTTAATGATGAAAAGTTAACTCTAATAGCACTATTATAACTGCAAATTGAATTAGAAATTGACCTTCATTTTTATTGGGGTGGTCGATGGAAATCAGGGGGTTCAACTGTACAACAGGACTCGGGAAGTCAGACATGAAAAAAAGACAGTTTTCCGGAGATGTAGTTTACACAAGCTTTATGAGAAACTATTGCAAGTTACAATCTGAAGTGCGCCAGGTCAATATGAGAAGAAAATAGGTCAAAACGGAAGAAGGAAATTACAGCATCTGAAGAGGGATAGTGTCGTTTTCGGCCACGGTAGAGGATATTATGGCTGCAACTACTGGTGGCAAATAACAAGAAGAATGTCACTTTTACGTAACATGTAAAGCAAGTACTTTGTACTTAGGCTATTCATGCTATTGAGCATTAAACAAAGTGCGATGGTTTTATTCTAACAAGATCAGTAAGAGATACAGGCTCGAGACAGCCCACTTTTGACTGAACACTCTCACGACGGTGGTAAATTTCTTGCACCATAACATACACTTCCATATAGATCTAGGCCTAATATGGTCTTCGGTTCCTCGTGCATTACGGACAGTAGGTATCATCGTCCGCTCGCACGGTCGCAGCTCGACTACAGTCTCCCACTAACACATTTTGGGGAGCATCAAGATGCTCAGAAATGAGACCTTGGCAAGCGAGGATGAGTAACTGTAAGAAAGTCCTGTCGTTGACTCCGATTATTTTCCTGATGCACGTGTGTGTACGGTAGACTGGCAAGAGTTCTTCAAGATGCGGGTCCGCTGACCTGCTACTCCTGACTGTTTGTATTAGACAAACAGTCTGTTTGTATTAGAAAAACAGTCAGGGCGTGCCCCGACTATTTGTATTAGACAAACAGTCAGGGAGTGGAAAGAGCCACAGGCAATGAGCTTGTCTGTGGCAGGGCTAGGAACTATCCGCAACAAGAGTTTTTCAAGTTATTCTGCGAAAATCCGCGTTTTGCGGCACTCCTTTCGTCATCTTCTCTTCGGCACTACAAAAATGTAATTGAATTCCCTGTGTGAGGGAGGGTTCATCACGTACGCCGGCTGGGACACACGATGACCTCTAAATTTGTCGTTGACTGTGATACATGTGTACTCCGAGCAACTTCTCACAAACACTAAAACTTTCCTTTAATTTTGGCGGGGGGGGGGGAGCAAGTCGTAAGTGTAAACCGAAAATACTGATACCAAAAATCCTTGTGCTACAATATTATGGGTTAAAATGCCAATACAATGAGGCGCCATGAATTGTTGTACTGGGTAGAAAAAACACGGGGTCAAAAGAGCATTTCATTGTCATCATGGTAGGCAAGGGGAGGAGTTACTCGAAATGTCAGTTTCCTATGAAATTCCTTCGACTCCCCCCAGGCCGTAAATAATGACGGCTCCCTAAAATTGGATGGCAGAAATTAAGATCGCGATACGATCGTGTAAAAGACACAGGCGCTCCTTAGCTGGGTAGTCTGCTAAGTATATTGATTTTCGGATCGATCTATTGATCCCGTAGTCGATATGCCCGCCACTGCAACCTAAGTATTTAGGTTGCAGTGGCGGGCATTTCGACTTCAGAATCAATAGATCGATCCGAAAATCGATATACTTAGCAGACTACCCAGCTAAGGAGCGCCTGTGGTAAAAGACCGACCCGTGTCTACATCAGATTTTAATCAGATTGGGCTGGGCCACTCTATATTACTGTAACGGTAGAGTGGCTGGTGATGAACTAGATGAAGGGGCCCCAACCTACTTGTATCTACCTAACCGTGACCGTTCAGTTTTACGGCGGGGGGGGGGCCGGCAAAATCTTGTCGCCGGTGTTCAAAAAAATGATGACCCCCCCTGCATTTTTCGAGAAAAAATGATGACCCCCCCTTTGTCAGACGAAAAAGTTTGATGACCCCCCCCCCCCGCTGAAAAATAACCAAAACCCATATGTCAAATTTACCCTCACGGTTGGATTTGAACTCCGGTAGCGGCGCACTTTATTCGTGTAGCAGAGATGAAAGTGCACAAACTTCTCAGCCACATCCATGCAAACGTCTGTTAATCAGGACAACTGTAAGGCAATTTTGAACTTCATTTCCATGGACAACTTATGTCCATGGACATTGTACAAAGTAAACTTTATTTGAGTGGTTCACCAAAGGCAGCCCTCCGGTTAAGAGGGTCAGGGCCACTATGTAAAGTCAACTTTATTCTAGTGGGCAACCAAAGGTGGCCCGCTGGTAAAAAGAGGGTCGATCATGGCCATTGCACGAAGTAAACTTTACTGACCATGGCCGCTGAAGGCGTCCGGCGTTAAGATGGTCATGCGGTATTACAATAAAGTCAATTTATTGTAGGCAGGGCCGCCGCAGGCGGCCCGCCGGTAACGAGGGTCAATCATGGCCATTGCATGAAGTAAACCTACTTGGAGTGGGCCACCAAAGGCGTCTGCCCGTTAAGAGGGTAATGGGTAATACATAAAGTATATATTTATTGTAGTGGGCCGCCGAAGGCGGCCCGCCGGTAAAGAGGGTCGATCATGGCCATGGCATAAAGTGAACTTTATTGTAGGTATTATGTTTTTGAAAATGTGGTGACCCCCCCTTTCCTACCAGTGAAAAAGTGATGACCCCCCCTTCGTGGATTCCAAAATTATGATGACCCCCCCTGGATTTTGCCAGCCCCCCCCAGCCGTAAAAACTGAACGGTCCCTAACCTTGACCCTATTCGTCGCTTCGGCCTGTGGACGGAGGCTGAAAGTGGCGAAAAAGGGTCAATTTTTGAATAGAAGGGCTGGATACTCAGAGTCTAATGACTTCACAGAATGCAGGGCAAGTCCCTGCGATAAAAGAATCCTTCCCTAGGGATCCTACCGAATTGGATGTGATCTATTAAAGCTTTGAGATGCGAAGCAAAACAGTCGCTGTAAAGCTTGGGGTTACGTACACGATGTGCAGGACGGCCACTGATGACGCGTACGTGTACCTACAAGACTGCCCGTCACTCCAGCGATAGGCAATCTTCTTGGCGGGAAAACAGCTCTTGCAAATGTTACATATGGAACTTCGGAAGGAGTGACTAAATACTCATTAGAATAAATAAACAGCGGCGGGGCAGGCAAATTTGGAAGAGGGGAGTTCATTGCCACAAAAGACCACAACGTCCGAGCAGTGAAAATTCCGAATGAAGGGTGGAAGTCTCGTTGACGTTGTCCTTCTATCTATGAACGTTCGAAGCTTTAACAAAGTTTGGAAATAATCATCCAAGTCGTAATCTGAGATTTTAACAGGAAAGCATGCTATGGATGGGTCATCCATAGCATGCTTCGTAACCTGAGATTTAGGATAGCACAATAGGGATGGTCCATTGACATACCTACAGGGGGGATCTCTAGTGATTGACTTTTGATTAGCATGTCTTCACATCTCTTTACATTCACCATAGTAAAAGCCGGAAGGTATTAAATATCACCGTCATCAGTTGTCATTTGTTTTTGTCTTCTGTATGAAATTTCTCTCACAATCTTTAATGTGATGTTTTCATAACGGCGGAAACCCCTTGTTATTGCTCTGTCGCCGACTCATAAAAGTCTAGCGGGCGGACAAGGAAAATGATTTTAAAAGTTGTTATCGTTCCCGGTGGGCAAGGAAAAACATATGGCAATAGGAACTTTTGCAGTAGGGCAGATTGCTGTGGGGAAACCTTTTGGAGGGGACCATGACTATGGGAAGTGTAAAGAATTTATAGGCGGTGGCGGAATACACCACGAGAAAACAAAGAAAATTTTCAAATTGCACTAGGGGTAAGCTTACACTGCAGTTACGAACAGCTTTTATTTTCCTTTCCAACTTTTAAAGGCCTAATAGCTATATATTTTAGCATTATTTTCTGTGATATTACTTCCAAACTAAAACAAGTTCTTGGGAATGTACTCATTAAGGGGTGTTTAAACAAGTATAATAAACTGTCCACTGGGACTGCATTTGCAATTTTGAGCAAGATAAATAATAAACGTTTGCCCAAACGTAAAATGGCGCCCTCATGCAAATACAGCAAAAACACTGTACGCCGTGTCGTGCATATATATGCATTAGAATCTTCACAGAAACAACAGAGTAGTCCAATATAATGCGTAGTGCTGACCGTTTTCCACAGGGACATTATATATGTTTCTTTTGTAATATTATCAGTTTTTAAAAATGGCGGGGAAACAAAATAAAGGTTAAAATTTAATTATACTTGTCCAATTTTCAGTAGTAAAAGTATATCTTTTAAATTTGTAGAATTTAAAGAAAACCAGAGAAAATAGAAAGCCTTTTTTCAGGACAACAAATTTCAAGAGTTACAGCTACAGAGGCTTTAATCTCGTAATTCATCGCGAATTTATATCAGACTAGTGTTTATTAAAACGAAGGCGGGATCATGTTGTAGAGATATTTTGCATTACAGTTAAGTCATAATTTTGCTCGTGGCAGCATTGCTCCGATTTTCTGCAGGCCACTCGTATTTACAATAATGACGCTTCCCTAGATACTATGACATAAGGAGGTCGCGGGCAATTCCATTGGGATTCTCAACGGAAATGCCCCACGGACTTAGAACATGGTTTTTCCCGATGACGTCAGCGTAATCCAACCATGCAACAGGGCCCGCACTTTCTATGAAACTATACCACACTGTTTCTGCACGCCAGTTGGCCGGTGTCGACAGCGAACAGCAGAAAGCTCACAACTGTTGACGTTCTCGTGCGTTTCCCGCGCTTCCAAACAATCCAATCAGGACCTGGTCATATCAACTGTACTTTGCAGTTTGCTTTATCCTTTGTCACGCTATAGGCTTGCCTGTTGTGAATGTAAGTAGAAAAATTCATCATCCTTTTCTCATATGTCTGTTGTGTTGACAAACACGTTGAAATGAAAGGGACGTGTGAACAAGTACAGTAGACATGCCCATAGTCTGTGGGCATATTGATATCGCGACAGTAAAATCAAACAGTATATTCTGGCTGACTGTCGAGTAGATCGTGGGGGTAAACGCTCGACCAGCCAGTAACTGCTGCATACGCCCGAGAAAAACCACGCAAGCGACTAGGGCCAGTCTCACGTAAAGTGAAAACGAAAGAACTGAATTCGCCTGCGGGTCGTGACCCCGCACGCATTTCTTGTGAATTGGCGGGAGATAGTGAAAGTAGTCATGGTTAAACTTTAAAATCACACGGAATTCGGAATGACTCAAGCGGAGTGCCCGCCGTATCTTTAAAACACAAACTTGATGCAGAGTAGGAAAAGCATACACAAGTATGGTCCTGCTAGCAGGTCTCTGTGCGTACCGCGTGTATGTTAGCGCCTGCGGCGCGGCGCGCCGTCCATTAGAGGCCAGCTGCTAGCTGCAGGCATAAAAAACAGCGCTTCCCGGAAGCAACACTGTACCTGGATTGCTTCATGTAAGACCATGTTTGGCCTAAGCATTTTATGGCAGGTCATGCCAAGGGTGTATTACTCCCGCCAAAAAGTTAATTCAGGATTAACATCAAATTAGCATAATAGATTAGATTTTCCCCTGACGTGCAAAAGTGGGTACGCATGCGCAACTGCTCGTTTGTCCGGCTCTCTGCTATCAATGAATTCGAATATGACATCAATGATCATTTCAGTTCTAGGTAAAATATTAATATATTCATGACGCATCTACTTTTTGAACCACAACATAGTAGTGATACTTATTAATCTTCGCTCTTAAACTATCGATGTTCTTTTGGTTGCTTAACCCACAATTAAAGCACTCTCTCAGTAGATCAAGAACTCTCTTCAAATCGATTCATTTTTAGCTACTATAGACTATAGTCTATAGAAGCTATTGGGATGGGTATCCGTCCCGCTTCGGTCGTCAGTCTGTATGTATTTATCATGCAGTGTTTTTGCTAAGGTTAGGGAACATCGGTAAATGATTTGGGAACCATGGTAACATTTCTACTGTCCCCTTATCTGATTGCATTGATATACCAAGGGGAACCCCGGTGAAATGACTGGGGAACCCCGGTACGGGCCTTAAGAAAAACACTGGTTTGTATATATGTATGTATGTATGTATGTATGTATGTATGTATGTATGTATGTATGTATATATGTCCGTTTGTGAGGATATCTGTCCACTCAAATATCTTGAGAACTGCAGTACTTACAGATTTTATATTTGTTGTGTGGATGCAAAATATGATTATGAGAAACTATCTTTTTTATTTTTTGATATTGTTGAAAACATGCAAATTAATGCAAAAAAGGCGTTTTTGGTAAAAAAATCTTCATAACCGCTGGTCAGACAGCTTTGATATTAGTATACAGGTCCCTAGGGATGACCCAACTTAGATTTGTTCAAATTATGTTGAAATATGCAAATTTGTATTTTTAAGGATTTTTTTGGTCATTTTTGGTCAAAAATTTATTTCATCAAAACCGCTTGTCTGACAGCTTTGACATTTTGTATACAGGTTCATAGGAATGATCAAAATGTGATGTATTGAAATTATGATGAAATCTGCAGTTTTGTATTTTTAGCACAATTTTTGCCATTTTTGGTCAAAAAATTGTCTCTCAAAAAGTACTTGTCTGATAGCTTTGATATTTTGTATCTTAGTGTGATATATTGAAATTTTGCTGAAATCTTCAATTTTTATATTTTTTGGGGGGTCAATTTTTCCCTTTTTTGGTCAAAATCATTGTTTCTCAAAAAGTTACTCATCTGATAGCTTTGATATTTGGTATACAGGTTCCTAGGGTTTATCTTAATGTAGTATATTGAAATTATGATGAAATCTTCAATTTTTGTATCTTTGCAGCTAATTTTGCCATTTTTGGATAGGCTCTTCTGAAATGAGATATCAAAGATATCCACATTCGTCATCAACACATGTGTCACAAAAAGTTATTCTCTACATAACACAGCGCAGCTTTGTCGACTGTTAAGTCGCTTGGTTTTTCAAAACCGCTGGTCAGACAGCTTTGACATTTGCTATACAGGTCCCTAGGATGACCTTAGTGAGATAATTTCATACATTTAGGAAATACTTAATTTTGTATCCATGTCTATAGTAGCTTCAGGGACATTGGCCCTATGTTTCATGTTTCCTTCATTGATGGACAGTTATTCTTCCAGTTGACAAAACAAATTTGATTTTGATGAACAAGTTGATAATATGTGAACTGTATAAAGGCAGAAGCATCTTGCTGTATTAATTGTTGACTGAGACATGGTACCAATTTACATATACCATGTAATGCTAGTTAGTTCTTAACTTAGTTTTCAAAAAACATTTATCACGTAGTGTAATTTTAACATCTACAAGTAATCAAGCTCAAAGTGATTATTTTAAAGTAAATCAGCCTTTGATCTGCTCTTTGTTCAATGAAGTGTTAAGAAATATGCATCCTTGTTTTTAAGAGCTATTTCTCCTTGCCACTTTTTTCAGCTGCTCTAAAATGCCCCGATTTAAAAGCGATGGTACTCCAGACATGCGTTTCAGCGAAAATCGACAAGCCTACCTTTCACCTGGTAGGACCGTCAGTGGTGGTTATGATATGAGATACAGCAGTAACAAATCTTCATTCGCATCGCCATCACCTTCACCTGCACCACGGATTGACACCACACCAACATACATACCACCAGCAGTAAGCTCTTACTCCAGCGATATGCGACTGAAAGTCAACAGAGAGCTCATACCAAGTCACCCAGTTACTGGTGGACCAACAAAGAAAGATGGAACACCAGATATGAGATATAAACAAAACAAGGAAGCTGTGAGAGTGAGCCAACCGAAGACAATACCGGAGTATAGGAACCCAGCCCAAAAACCAAGTTCGTCTGACATGAGGCTGAAGGAGAACCGAGCAATGCTACCAAAGGATACTTTCACTGGAGCCCGACTGAATCTCGATGGATCACGAGACATGAGATGCTCAGAAAATCGAAAACTGCTGCAGAAACAAAATGTTGATGGAACACCAGATATGAGATACAAGAAAAACAATGCACCTTCATCAACAGATTGGAAATCTTCTCGGGAATATGGAGACCCAGACCAATTTCAGTCATCTAGGTTGTTGGATGACTTGTATGATTCACTCTATAATTCACAACCAAGGGGTAAGCATGTGAACGGAAGATAAGAATGAAATGGATATGTTTCATTTCAGCCAAGCAAACGTTTTAACAGAGTTTGAAAATGGCGCAAACTATTTGCAGCGAATTTTCCAAGTTCAAATTAGGAGCAGGGATCACATGTGCATCTGTACTCCCACTTAATGGAATAATTTAGTTTTCCTGCATTTGTATCAAAACAGTGGCAATTGTACAGAATAAAATTTATGAATGGTCAAACGTCAATATAAAAAATTTTGTGAATCCCTTGTTCATTCATAATTTCAGAGTACCGCTACGTAGATCAAAAGTATACACGGAATGACAGCCGAGAGGAAGCTGGTAAAGTTACAAAATCGGAGCATTCTGTTGGGAACGTTGATGATGAATATGATGATGATGAGGATGTTGTGGAGCCCTCAGTGAGTATATATTGATTATAAAAGTTACATGTTTATAAACATGATGTCAAGAGTTGATAATGATCCCTTTAATTAACCAAATGAATTAAAAAAATGATTTATGATAGTGCAAAAATAACTATTCATGGTGACCAAATCTTTGTACAAATTCTGTTGTCATGGTTATTTTGCAAAGAAGACTGGAGAGCAAACATCTTACAGATATTTATTCTTTCAGGACGCCCAAGAGAAAACACAACTGATAAAGAAAGATGGAAAGTCTGGTGAGTTATTTTTTCCTGAAAAGAACTGAAATGGTTATTTTGCCATTCAATATGTTATACTTTGAATGACCTAGCAGTAACTGTATGCATATACTTTTCATTGTCAAAAAACATTACTGTTACTGCTACTTATTCTTAAGGTAGTAATTGTGCCTCGAAAGTGAAAGACTTAAACTTTTGTTTAAACTTTATCTTTTGTACTTAAACTTTCCTCGAGGAATCTTTCAACCATACTCTTTCAAAATCAAGAATAAAACTCAAGGATCACCGTGCACATTTTAGGACTGGAGAAACAAATTACCCAAGATTTACCGATATTAGAAATTCAAAATGGCCGCCATCCCTGTGTTAACTCTATGGTATGGAGAAAAATAAATTTCAGATTTTTTTAAAAACTTAGGCGAAATTTTTTATCCAAGAGCTTTAAAATGAGCCCTCACAAGTAATAGACCAGAAAAGATTGTAAAAGTTTAAGTCCGAATTTCTGTCCTCGAGGTGCAATTCTACCACCTTAAAAGAAGTGAAATAGTTTGATAGTTATCTTGCCATTCCACATGAAATATTTTGAATGACCTGGCAGTGTACAATAGCCATTGACTTTCCATCGTCAGAATACATTAATATTTGGTACAGAAGACTTGGCAAGAAAGAGGAAGTTCTGCTGAAGGGCAGGGCCAGCTGTCTCAAGTATGATAAAGAACATCTTAATGCAGATGTTGAAGAGGATATTTATGAACCTATCAGTTATGGATGGCAAGTCAATCAGATTCAAGTTGGAGGTGAGGTGCTGTTGTCTGTATCAGAAGATCTTACAAAGAAATGATAAATAAAAAGTGTAAGAAATGAAAATGTTTAAGAAAGATGCAGTTGTTGCTGCTTGCATAATAATTTCACAAAACTGGAATATTGAAACAAGTTTTTAACTATGAAGTGAAGTTTGCACTATAAATCCATGCAAAAAAAATCCATAGCCTATAAAGTTAAGGAAAATTTAAGTTCTGTCAGTGCCACAAGGGAAGATTCTCTTTGCACCCACTGTCAATCGGTCAAAAGTACCACTTTATGGACTTTGATTGAAACTATTTGAATGAATGGCTACAGAATTATTTTAATACAAATAGTAAGATTATCATTGAAATGATCACAATTGATAAGCATATTACATGTAGCTGCATGTGTAGGTGCACCCATCTTCAATAACTGTCTTGGTGAAAAAATTTCATGTCATGCAACATGATCTTGTTTGATGTATTTCAAACAAATATAAAATAACTGCTCTCACCCTGTATTTGCATTTACAGAGCAAGTGCTGATGTATTCAGAGGATGACACTGTTACATTCCCTGAGCTGAAGAGGACCCTAAATAAGGGAGGTTGGTATGATTATATGTAGGATTTAATGGGTGATTCCATAGAAATTTATTTGACCCAGTCTCTTTGAAATTAACGTTACAGTAAGAATTCATAGATGATTCTTTTGAAATTAAAAACCTATGAGTCATGTATCTTTTTGTTAGATATCTTCCAATTAACTCACATATTCTACCCTATACCCATGAAGGAATTCATGGAATAGGGTAAATTCATGGACATTAATGTAGTAACTTATGGGGAAGTGCAAGATTGCCAGATACTTGAAGCTGCTTTCATACTGAGAGTAGAAATTTCAAAGATGTATATGAAATCAAGCAAAGCTTAGTATGTCATTATAATTATGAAAATGTAAATGCAATTGTATATTCGAAGCCTTTATGATGTATGCATGCATGTATACTCATTGATATTGACACATTAATTTCAGATAATCACAGTATTTATTGTGCTTCTTCGACCTTTTTCCCCTCAAAATGGTAGTGCATTCACCATTTTGAATGATAAAGTGGAACTCCACTGAGGATGTCGAGGTGGGAAGGTTAGAATTCATCAGCATGCTCTAGATGTTTGCTCAGATCCGTCACTTAGGCTATCATCTTTTTGTGTGTTTGGTTGACAAAATTGAGAGTATTATGCATAGTACATATCGATAAAGAATTATTGAAAAACAACGTTTCTCTGTATACAGAAGAGATTATTCATGGTCCAGACGAAGTGAGTGGCAGAGACAAGGAAAATGGTGAATTTGCCATCGGTTGTGTAACTTTGAACCATGGAAAAGGTGTGGATTACACATGGTTCCTGAACGATGAGGAGTTTACAAGCGGAAAAGATCTGTCTGTCATCCATGTGGAAGAAGAGGGTTGTTACCACTGTGTGGTAAAGTACAAGGGTAGGCGAGAGAAATCGTCAAGCGTTGAAGTTGTCAGCATTATCAAAGTCAGTGGTAAGTCGATTGATTCGTGAACAAAAGCATTCATCAAATTATAGTTTTGCTATTGTAATAAACGTGAGGATAGGAAAACTGCAGTTATGTGCAGTGTCTCCTTTCCATCTTGAAACAACAGTACAGTAATATCCAAATGCAGTAGCGTTGTCTGAACATTTGGAATATTCAAGGAAAAGTATAAATTTTTTTGACAAACAAAATGCACCAAGAAAATATATCACGGTTTTCTTTTTCCATTCTGTTTACAAGTTACTTTGATGGTATGTTTTGTTGGCGTAGGTTCCAGCATTTTCAAAATTCTGACCAATAGAATAGACTTTTGAAGACATGAAACCACAAAAGTAGAGCTAAAATACTAACTCCTACCTGGTTGTAATCTTTGTAATTCTATTGTATGCTACATGCTTTAGTTATGTATTTTGAATTTCAGATTTCTTTTTTTCATGTTATGTCTTGCATATATCATCAAAACCAGAAATTTGATTTCCCTTTTCATGGGGTGTGGCAGATATAACATTAAATTCGTACAATTAAACTTAAGCGCTTCATAATCTATCATGTTTGCTGCAGCTGACATCAAAATGAACAAGGAAGATATGACATTTGACGAGGAGATAGGTGCTGGTTCCTTTGGTACAGTTTGGAAGGGGAAGTGGAAAGGCACTTTGGTGTCGATTAAAGAAGTCCCTCTGAAGCTCTCTGAGGTTCCACAAGAAGTGGAAATTGCCAGGTTGGTTCTAGAATATAACAATTTACTGTCTTTGTTTCATAGAGCTCATTGTATGAGAACGATGTGTATTGTATCATGAAACCAGATGTGAAATTGACCAATTCATGAATTACTGGCCAGATTGCTATGATATTTGCTTTGTTGTAGATTTCTCTGGCTTTTCTGAACCTGTAATCTTTTGCATCATCCATTGCATGTTTGAAATTATATAGTATGAATCAAAAGAAAGAAAACATGCCAATTTTATTGTGTTCTCAGTAGGTATTACCTCACTGGTTCAGAAATATCTGTTTGTTAGTCCCTACGCTTCATCTAGCTCCATTCCCTGTAAATTGTTCTCAGCATTTCTTTTCAATATTTCTTTCAACAATTGCTTTCAATATTAAATAATACAACTCTTTGAAAGTGCAACCTTTTATTATGCATTTCTTGATCACAGTGGATAAATCTTATGCATGTTTCACATAGTTATAACTTGAAAGAAACAAAATGTATGTAATTCATAATTATGGTAAATTTTCCTTACTTTCCAGAAAACTGCGACATCCTAATATTGTGGCTCTCCTTGGTGTCTTCATAACCAAGGTGAGGTTTTATATGGTGAATCAGTATATCTACGGGGACAACCTAAATGAATTGTTACACCATGCGGATGAGAAACCAAAGGTAAGAAAATGGTTCCATGGTCTTCAGGACTAAAACACTGTGTACAGCCTCAGCCATATCAAAATAAATATCATCCTAAGGGATATGTGTCATTTTCTTTTAATGATGGACTCCATAATAAAATGATCATATGTGTGAGAAATACTCTCCCCAATCTGGTCGAAATATTTCAAACAAATCAAAGGCAGGCCAGCCTCTCGTACACTGGTACAAAACATACAAATATCTGAACAAGTGGGTTGAGTTGTGCAAAGGGATATACCCTATTCATCCTGTTTCTTATCAATAAGTTATAAAAACAACAACAACAATGACAGTAATGATGACAATAATAATATATTTTGAAATCATTCATATTCATTCATTTCTAGCTCCATATTGCCAATGTACCATTTGCAAATTCTCTTTTTCTCATTGCCTTTTTGTGGCATTAGATGTGTATTTGATGCATAATAATATGGCAATAAAATGAATGAATGAATGAATATTTTGAAATCATCAATGTCCATAATATTGTAATCAAAGACTTGAAATATATATAACAATAAACGCTGATTAAAATAGTCCAACAGTAAATTAAACTTGCACAGTACGTAAGATTATTAATCCTTTGAGTGCTGTCATTGTTCCCAACAAAATTTTAGTGAAACATTTTTACCAATTTTTATAAATTTTTCTGTAATTTTTGATAATTTTGGACAAAATGGACGTCGCTTTTCATCGGCTACAGTTTGTTATCAAAATTTTGACAAAAATCTGAAAACAATTTGACTGGAGCATATTTTCTAAGGGTGACAAAAGTTGACTTTGGCGCTCAAAGGGTTAATAGAATCCCACACACCAATTCGCTGATATGAAACTATGAAAATGTTGATAATTTAATGATAATTTACTCTTCTTATGTTACTAAATTGTTGCAGTTGAAGTTAAAGGCAAATGGTTATGTTGCGTATCAAGTGGCACTTGGATTGCAGTATCTGCACACCAATAAGATTGTCCATCAAGACCTGAAGCCAGCAAACATTCTGGTAAGTTCCAACAGTTAACAGTCCATGTGTAAAAAAATTCATACCTAGCTTCAAGTGCACAGGCTTTACTTAATTTTGTGTGCACTGTTCCCACAATAAGGCATACGGTGATCAGTGCTTGATATGTACACTCTTTATCACCTATTCTTTCAATCTGATATAACATATTATTATACATCTACCATCGAGAACAATAGAATTTAGCGTGCGCTAAAAAAAGCCGTACGGAACTCGCGCCCGTTCCGTACGGCACGGTTTCAAGGCGCCCCATTCCCTGGGGCTGTATCTGCGCGTTCACTGTAGAACGGTTTCAAGGGACCCTTGGACGAGTGCCAGAACAAGTCTCGCGCCGCGCTCTGTACCTACGTATGTGTGTAGTGCACACACTCCAAAACTTGCAGAAGCGCGTCCGAGGTAGCGTTCCACACTGGCGTGATAAAATCGGAAGAAAAATTGTTGACATTGCACGAAAACGGTCACTACTCCGACATTTTGATGCCCCCGATCAGGAATGTAAAATGTATAACCATAAGGTTATTACGAAAATACCGCAAAGGATGCACTCGGACATTGGCGCCTCGCATCGCCCTCCGCTATGTCCTCGTGCATCCTTTGCGGTATTTTCGTAATAACCTCATATTACCATACTATTGAAAGCAAATTTTAGCGTCGATTTGCTATATCAGTGTTCGCGCTAGCGCTCGCCAAATTCGCTAACGGGAAATGGAATTTCATTTGGCGATTTTATTTTGCACCCAGTTTGTCACTTTGGCGAAGCCTGATTTTGGTCTTGCCGGCAGCTTCGATCGTAACGTATAGGCACAGTCCCTCCACCGCGACAGCCATTTTGTTTGAGTGTTTACATCGCGCTCAATCTCACGAGACTTGACCAATATATGCGAGATTTTGTCGTCATCGCTGTAAATTTAAATAAATGTAGCAAACATGGCGTCGCGGGCCATGCCTCGCGCCCGCGACGCAGTCACTGTTCAAGATGTCGGGGAAACGGAAAGCGGCATCGAAATCCAAAGATATATCGTCATATTTTGGCGGTGGTAATTGTGGGTCAGATGTTGTCGAAGACGATAGCCAGAATCAAGAAGAAAGGCCGACTCGAAGATAGTGGATCAGCGGAGAGCATCGGAAGAGCAGTGAAGTCTAAGTGGTTCAAACAATTTCCATGGCTGAGACACAGTGACGGTCTTCTGAAATGCCAAATGTGCATCGATAATAAATTCCACAACGTGTTTACTGAGGGGAAATCTGACGTTTGCCCGAAAAAGGATGATTTGGTTAAACATGAACGATCTCGCGATCACAGGTATGTACTGCCCAACTTTTCCGAAATTTGATAACTGGTCGGTTCATTGTACGGAGGAGACTCGTGGTCGTGCAATGTTGTTTTGGCACATGTTTTGACTGTGGCGATGGTGACTTGCGAAGTCGGTACGGTGAATTTCAAAGGAGCTCAGAAAGTTGTAAGGTTGATTTATTTTCGCCAAAATGTGCGGAAAACTAAATCACGAATTCCGTTCTGTCCTTGGTATCTTTCTACAGGGCAGCCATGGATCAACCACAGCAGAAGCAGAACTTGAGGCGAGCAACTACTACGGCGTATTCCAAAGTGAAAGATACCATTATAGCTCACATGAGAACCGTCTACACGATGGCCAAGGAACAGATGGCAAACAGAAAGATAGAGCCCCTGCTCGACATGCAGATACTAAATGTAAGTATTCCTTCATTGCTAAGTTCTGAGAATACAGGCCTAGTTCTGAGTGTGGCAACTAATAAATGTAGAATATTGTCGGATGTAACAACTTGTGTTGTTGGTAAACAATGTACTGTTTACCAACCTTTTCTCCACATAACACAATTGGACAGAGAGTCTAAATTGAGTTTGTTGTTTGTTTGTTTGTTTTAATGAACAGTAGCTGTAAATTCTCTATTTGGTGGCTTTTTTCATATTTTTTTTTGTGTTGTGGACCAAGTATTCTGCTTGTGAACACAGTCTATACATTACATGTAGTCATTATTGTCATTCTTGGCAAATTAATTTTAGTTTGTACTTTAACACTAAAATTCACATTAGCAATAACTAAGCCAAATAACAAATGTAGACTCAACATGACTGACAATCTTATTTTTTTGTGTGTGTCATTTCAGGGATGTCAAGCATTAAGTAATCTGCAAGATAATTCGAGGTTCCACTACAGTCACCATGAATCTTTGGATGAATTCTACCAGTCCATAATGACAGTGATAGAGAGGAAGATATTAAATGATGTGAAGTCATGCCCATTTAAAATATATGCTAAACAGCTAGACGAGGCAACTGATGTATCAAATTTGTCTACATTGATGTTGTACATTCGATTTGTCAACAACGATGGCAATGTAGAGTCACATTTCCTTAGTGTTCGAGAACTTGCTGACTGTACAGCCGGTGAAATCTATAAAACTGTGTCTACATTATTAGATGAGAAAGATTTAGATCAGTCAAATTTGATATGTCTGGCAACAGATGGGGCAAGCGTAATGACCGGTCATAAAACAGGTGTAACTACTAGGTTTAAGGACAAAAACCCTTACTTGTAGCAAACCACTGCCTAGCACATGGCTTAGCGCTAGCCAGTGAAAAAGCAGCTAATGAGGTACCCTATCTGGTGAAATATATCAGAGATCTCAACCAAATTGGTAAGCTTTTGAAATTTTCTCCAAAATTACTTAGGAGCTTGGAAAGTGCAAAACTTTGTCACAGTGAGGCAAATGCAAAAAAACTGAAACAGGTTTTCTTCACAAGGTGGTTGTCCTTTGGTGATTGTGTTGAAGCCATGGTAGGATGCCCAGACAGCATTATAGCATGGCTGTACAAACCTCAAAGGAGGGTAATCATAAGGCCCTGGCTAGTGGCTTACTTAAGGTAGCTACATACCTTTTAGACACTTTCAGATTTTTATTTTTTTTCTCAATTGAACACGTCCCAAACCCCAATAAAGTATACATTTTCTGAAAGCCCTGATATAGAGCTATCCGACCAAGCACAGTACACGGTCATTATTTGCATAAGAGTCACGTGACAAGCGTTTTGCTGAACCTTCCAAAAACCGGTTTTTCCAGCCTTATGCAAACACGCTGCAAGATTTGCGGTTGGAATTTCTTCATTGACAAGCCTTGACAATATCCTTCAAAACCGTGTCTGGGATTTTCTTTATATGCCTTTGTTTTGTTTAATGCGCTCTTAAAGGTGTAGATGAAGGTGTTTTTCAAGGAATTTTAATTATCACGCCATATAATTTGAATGGAGCCTCCGGAAAAAAATCGCAGACACGGTTTTGAAGGATATTGTCAAGGCTTGTCAATAATGAAATTCTAACCGGAAATCTTGCAGCGTGTTTGCATAAGGCGGGAAAAACCGGTTTTTGGAAGGTTCAGCAAAACGCTTGTCACGTGACTCTTATGCAAATAATGACTGTGTACTGTACTTGGACGGATAGCTCTATGTCAGGGCTTTCAGAAAATGTATACTTTATTGGGGTTTGGGACGTGTTCAATTGAGAAAAAAATAAAAATCTTAAAGTTACCTTAAAGACTCGGTACTTATCAGTTCATTGCCATGACATACTTTTGTGCAGATGCCATTGGTTTGCTATCCAAGTTGTGTAGAGTCATGCAGAGTGAGATTGTCATATATTCTGACATTAAACTTCAAATAAATGCCACAGTAGATGCATTAGAGTCCTTACTCACTGTCAATGGCCCACATTTTAGTGAGTTTTTAGAGTTGATTCCTGATGAGCCACCCACAGAGGGCAACAAATGTGCATTCAAATCCCATGAGATTAGAGATTCTCAAAGTGAAAGAGAGAAATTTGAATCAAACAGATTGAAATTCATTGAGCAACTTGTGGCCCATTTAAAGGCATGGTTCCCTGATAGTGGATTGATGGACTCCTTCAGTGTACTTGATCCTTGAAATATTCCTGAGAATCCAACTTCTGACTATGGATTAGAGAAACTGAAAATTCTTACTGATCATTTTGGTGTTGAAAAGAAAGACAAAGAGGGTGGAGTCCATCAATCCATTATCAGTGACACTGAAACCATACTTGAATGGGCTCTTGTGAAGTCTCTGATGGTACAAAAAGGACCATGAACACACAGATATTTTTCAGGGAAGTTCTGATGAAACAAAGAGAGATTTTTCCAAATCTTTGTCAGTTGTTTGTTGTTGCACTTACCTGCCCTGTGACATCTGTGAGCTGTGAGAGAGGATTCTCACAATACAATTTGACAAAAACAACTCACAGGAATCTGCTGACTATTCAACATATTAACAATCTTATGATGATAAGTATTGAAGGACCACACATCAAAGAGTTTGACTTTGATGCAGCATTTGATGTGTGGATTCGTATGAAAGACAGACGGGCTTTTGCCAACATGCAAATGAAAGTTACTGAGAATTATATCAGAGAGGCGGAACATAGTGTAGATGTAATAGAGTCTCAGCTTGCCAGGTTGACTGATGGAATTAACACACTAGTTAAGGAAACTGAGATGTGTTAGGAATGTATCTTCTGTTCTGTCATCATCTGTGTAGATTGACCAGAATAACTGTGCTTTTATTGCATATCATACAGTGTTATGTAATGGGCTGGTCAATCATTTGTACCATTGAAGTACTGTTGTAATAAACAAAAAAGGTCCAGGAAACTCATTTGTGTTGTATTTATTTTAAAGTAGAAGTAAATGTTCATATTTGTCATTTATTTGTCAAGCAGGATAAAATTGCGATGAAAAAAAATGGCTAATCAGTTTCCAATTTGGCTAATTGAATTCAGGTGACATTAGCCAAAATGGCTAATGCTTTTTAAATCCTACCGCTAACACTGCTATATTTACTTTGGCAGTGATAGAGATGGGAATCACATAACATCTGAATGAATGTAACTTTGAATGTATGTGTATATATGAGAGATATATATATTTGTCTGCCATTCTGCAACACCTTGAGAACTGCTGCATTTATGAACTGAGTATTGTTGTAAATTAAGATGTACTAGGGTAAGATAGGATTCATTCAGATGCACATGTCCTGAAATATGTCAATGAGTTTACACCTCAATCTAAAATGTGACAATGGTCAAAAATTAATTAAAACTTACAAAATCACCAACCCAGGATGCCAAACTTGGTTCCTTCTAATTAGGAAATGATTCACAAATGATGTTGTTTTCCTGACATAAAATTAAATGAATAATCTTGTTTTCCTGACATAAAATTGAAAAAAAAAATACTTTTCTCAATAATCACTCATCTTATAGCTTCAAATTTAGTTGCCCTGACCTTTGAACACATTCAGATTCATTCACATAATGATAATGTTTGCTTAAACAAAGTTTTGGGCTAATTTTCCCATGTGTGGTCAAAGCCACTTCATCTCTTATAAAGTAATTACTCAATAGCTTACACCACAACTTTCTTTGGAAGGTTTGGGAATGACTTACTGCTGATTAATTCTAAAATTTTGCCAAAAGAATTTCTTTTCTTAAACTGCTAGCTCAATACAGTCAAATTTGCAGTTTCAAACATCATTTGTTATCAACGTTAGGCAAAGTGCTATTGACAGTACTTTTTTAACAGTGTAGAATGTTATTTACAAATTTAGCTTTTCACAATGATATGTTTGAAAGTAAATTATGACTTTCTAGCTCTATAGTTCATCAGTTCTGAGGAAGTTATGGGGTACTTCAGTGTGTTACACTACTTTTGTAAACTTTTGTGCTAATCAGATAATTCCGTCAACAGTTCAAAGGTCATGTAGCCATAGACCCTGGAGGAAGCGATACAGGGTCTATGTCATGTAGCATAGCATCACCATTGTGCTTGACCAGCAATGCATGCATTAACGCAATGAGCTGTTTTCAGTACACCTGATAGCCATTGTTGTAATTTTAACATCCCACTTCGTCTTACACACTTGGTGTCGTTTGTGAATTTTGCTTGCAATTATGCTGGCAAAATTTTTTTTCAGTGTTAATTCAAAGGTAAATTCTTCTGTGTAGTTAATGCAAACCAATTATTTCATTGAGCACAAACATATAAATAAACACAATGATGGTACAATGGTGCTTCACAAAATTTAAAAGTGCTTTAACGTACACACATAGCGTAATATATAGTTTACCTCAAAAGAATTTACCCCCTGTAAAAGATTACCTCCTACAAAATCGAAGAAGCTTCCCTGTTATTGACAAAATCTTACTTTTTAATTGTCGAAGAAGCTAGGTTATTAAAAGGAAATCACATGTTTTATTTCATCTTTCCATTACACTTAGGTCGAGGCAAAGAGCCGGAAAACCTACATTTGTGACTTTGGTTTGGCTAAACAGAGAGAGACACTAGCCTCTGCATCATCCACGAGAGATTCCAATTTTAAGGGCACCCTAGCCTATTGCGCCAAAGAAAGTCTGGAGGGCAGCTCAATGAAATCGAAACCTTGCGTCGACGTGTACAGCTATGGATGTGTGCTGTATGAAATCTACACCAGGAAGATGGTGTGGGAAGGACAAGGGCTTACCGAAGTTATGACGAAGATACTGACTGGTCGCTACCCATCACTGAATGACATCCATGATGACACCGTCAAGGATGTGTTGTCTATGATCTTTGTTAAAGCAGAGCAAAGACCCACCATGGATGACATACTACCTGATATAAAGTGTTTAGTTCATAACCGATATGCAGAATACATATAACGTTTTCAGTCACAGACATGTGCTTTTATGTTTTTGTCAGTGGATATGACACTCCATGTATGTTCTTTTGAATGTTTTTAATACCAATGTTATAGTTACTTAAGGTTTGTACTCCTTGAAAGTCCTGAAATTTGAAAGCCTGGGAATTTCTTTAGAGGGAAATAAAGTCCTTGAAAGTCCTGGAAAATTAATAGTTTACCAAAAACACCTGTGTTTTGCCATTTTTGACAATTTTTTTAATCAATCATTCAAGCATTCTGAACATTGAATTCAGACGTGGACATTTCGATATAAGGATTCAATATATCCAATTTTAATTCAAGCCTGTGAAGCAAAGTTGAAGATTTTTTAATGTTATAAAAAAATTTGGTGCTGGACAATGTTTTGGATATTATTAGATATGCTTGTTGAAAGTTGCTGATATCTCTCCAAGGAATTTTCCATCTTAACAGTATGTATGACGTTTTGCACATTTTACTATTTCACATAACATCAAATTAACTAACAGTAGGTTTCTGATTAAGAAAGTGTTTTCTCACAATCATATGATTTCACTAAGTAAGAAGTTTCATAGCTTAACTCAAAGCAGTTTTGCTGTAACTTCTTTATGTTTGCTTCTCCTGAACTTCAGGTATACGTGTAACTTTTATCAATAAGTTTATCTTTATTAATGGAACCATAAGATTATGAATTACTGCTTTAGCTTTGCTCGATAGGTAGGAAACCTTAAATGCAATATATTCATTTTAATGATGTACAAAAAAGCAAATGTTCTGCAGTGTTCATTTTAATGACGTAGAAGTGAATTGGTGAAGAATAATGTACAAACTGTAGGAACAGTTACAACACGGACACTTTGTGTGCTACTAGTATCAAGAGATCATTCATTAATATACAAGTCATTGTAAATGACATAGTCCCTGCATGGTTAATAAATTTGGAAACCATTGACAGAAATCATGGTGAAGTAAAATTTGTCAATTCATATCTGGCTGAGAAAGTGTTATCCTTATATTTATTTGTATGTGCATTGTTACTGTGTCAAGTAGAAATGGAATTAGTTTTGCCAAATCTGTGTAATAGTTGGGTAATGGGTGAGGCTGTGTTTGAGTAGGTATGATAAAGTCAGAGCAAAACGGCCTCTTGACAGTCATATTAGATTGTCACAAACAATTTGACATGCAGTTGTAAGTCATGATGTACTGTCCTTGTGGTCCTGGCAATTATGTGAGTAATTGCCTTGGACCTGGAGAATCAGAACAAAATGGCTGCCTTGCAACCATATTGGATCATGTTGCTGAAAAATATTAGATGTGCACGTGTATGTCGGAGTGTGGTGTGTTGTCCTTGTGCCATATTTAAAAGAAAATCAGTAATGGGTTGAGACATGTAAAATTCTTAACAAGATGGCCACATGACGGCGATATTTGATCATACTGTGAAATTATTCTAGGTGCAGATTTAAGTCAAGGTGTATTGACGTTGTGCCAAGTTAAAAAGAAATCTTTCAAGGTATGTCTGAGTAACGGCTTTGGACATGAAAAATGGAAACAAACAATATGGCCCCCTGGTGGCCATATTGGATTGTATAGCAAATCAAATGAACGTGCATATGTATGCAATAAATCATTGTCTGAGATAGGCTTATGAAAATGGATTCAGATTCGTGCATGGATTCTTGATGATTTATAACAGAATTCCGAGAGTTCTGCGTATTGGATCGTATAATAAAATAATATGACGTGCATGTTTCAGTCATCGCGTTCGTCTTTGCACTAACTTTGAATGACATCGGTAGAGACATGTCTGTATAAATGGCTGCAGACATGAAAACAATGGAACAAAATGCCTGCCTGGTGACCATGGCATATTGGATCGCATCACTGAACAAAATTGACGCGCATATGTATTCCATAGTGTATTCCTCTTGTACCAAGTATATAAGAAATTGGCCAGGGCATCCTGAGATATCTGCGTAGACGCACGCACAGATCAATCACACCACCCAATCTGACTGATTATATTCACTCCTCAAAAAGGTCGTCCAGCTTTTGTGCAAGCATTGCAGTGGTTGCATCATTAGTTGCCTCGATATTGATGTCAGTAATGATTGCAATAATGTAAACAGCCATCTAATGAAGACGATAGGTTAAAGTATGCACACTCTTGTCGAAATTATGTTATTCATACTCTGCTGTTACATTGCACTAATGAGTCTGTCAATGCACTATTTGATATTGCATTAAGTGGATTTAACAAAAGTTGCTTTCAGATGAGCTTATGAAAAATATCATTTACAACTGCTATTGTGTCCTTGGAATTCAAGTAAGAAAATTTGCCGCCAGCGCACAATGGCGCTGACTGAATTCCAAAGTCTGATGGCGGAAATTAATCGTTCACCCCAGTGCCCTGTGAACAAGTCCAAGCTAATCATGGACAACGATGGGTGTGGTAGAAAACATGCTGGTAAAAGGGTTAATAATGTTCTTGCAACAGTGGTCTTTAACTCAACTTTCAATTCCATGGAGTGAGCGGTCTACTGGCAGCACCACTGGTAGTTGCAGACATACCGCTGCCCGAGAGAGTTCTTCAAAATTCAAAGTCGGAATTCAAAATTATGAATTTTGAATTTTGAAGAACTTTCTCTACCATCGTAGCGTCCTAGTCAGTATAACTCACTGGCATTCATTCCGTTTGAAATGAGATTTTGTTCAAGGTTTAACCTTAGACCCTCCACAATTTTGGAGGGTCTAAGCTTATGGTTTAACGCCGAAGCTGTATCTTAGCAGAAACACCTTCAGCGCATGGCCTACATGTGGGTGTCATATTACTAGCTGGGGTTAGGTCCCTTTGGTGTAAAAATCGTGCACAGTATACTGAAATATAGAAATGCGCGACGACAATAAAGAACAATGAAACCCCACTATGTAGCTTTGTTAAAATGAGCGCGCAAAACATTGTCTTGGAAATGACATCTGGTTGTTGTTGTTTGTATTGTTGTTTATTAGACTTGGTTCAAGTCTACGATTTGTGAATGTTTGAGTGGAGTGAACGCAATGATTTTTATTTTGCTTTCATGTGAAACGCGCGCGTGAGTGGACGCGATGAGTGAGGTGAACGCTATACAGAGGAGTTTCACCCGGAATCACAGGTGAATCCGGCGGAAACTAACTCACTGTACTGCGCAGACTCAAAGGTAATGCATTCAATCTCTGGGAAAACCTGGCCCGGGCTACCAAATTCCAAAAAGTTTTATACGAAATAGGAGAGACTCATGAGAAACTATTATAGGCCCCTAAATAATTTTATTTTTTAAAAATTCACCGACTTGAACCAAGTCTAGTTCTTTATGTTTATTAGTCGGTTGTTGTTGTTGTTGTTGTTGACCAATAAAATTCAACGAACATAACTGTTGTGTTGTTGTTAATGTTTCAAACGTAACGTAGATGTCATAAGAAACGTTACAAGGACACGACCATTACTTGGCCCGATACAACTCTCTGCTAACGTACACTCTCTTCATACACTTCAAAGCGAGTAAAATCATTATACAACGACGTGAAAATCGCGGTTTTTCGAGCGATTTTCGAGATGTGAGGTAAAGTAAACCCCACATTAGCTTTGTTATGTCTATTTGAGGTCTCGTCATGCTACTTTTAACTCGATCGCTCGTGAATAGAGTATTATTTTAGGGCTCAGAAATTGGGATGCATGAGCTGGAAGGGTGCTGAGGTTGCACCCCTTGTTTAAGTGTATGAAGAGAGTGTACGTTAGCAGAGAGTTGTATCGGGCCAAGTAATGGTAGTGTCCTTGTAGCGTTTCTTATGACATCTACGTTACGTTTGAAACATTAACAACAACACAACAGTTACGTTCGTTGAATTTATTGGTCAACAACAACAACACGACTAATAAACATAAACAACAATACAAACAACAGCCAGATGTCTGGGTTCCCTATGATGATATGCGAAAAAGTTGAATTTCATGACGAAATATAACCAAGAGAAAATTTACTGCGGACCGCAATATATCGCACCTGTACGACGACCGAGAGAATTCTTCAAAGACGTTCTGCTTCTACACGCTCAGTTTATATTGCCTGTGAAAGGAAGAATGAAAACAGGATTGGATTGGGATAATTGGAAAGTGAAGTAATGTCGATTCAGGCTGAAAATGTAACCTCGTCATTTCTTTTCAAGTTACGCACATTGTTTTTATGAGTTATTTGTAATATCGCAACATTCATATATAGGGCACCTACGACTTTGATAAATTTGAAAAATATAAAGATCCGATTATCCCAAATAAATAAATTAGTTCCAATCGTGTTTAAACATCTCTTATTTAGTAGCAGACGGGTCTTGTCAACTGTTTTTCACACCTCAAGCTGCATATGAACAATCCTTTTGCCACATACTACATTTTTGAGGTATGAAATACTGTATCATGAGTCTAGAAAATACCTAGGTATGGGCAGATTTCTGATAAATTTTATGCAAGTAGGGAAATTGATAACCCATGTTTCAGACTCTCAAGGATGAGGTAATAATATCTTTGTTGTGACATTGCACTGTTGATAAAAGTCTCTCTCTCTCTCTCTCTCTCTCTCTCTCTCTCTCTCTCTCTCTCTCTCTTCTCTGTCGTACATGGATTGTGTAAAATTAGTATTGCGTTTAAAGTAGCAAGATGGGGGCACTCTGTATTGATTAAGGAACCGTTTATATAGGGGTAAGCTCAAGGTCAAGAGTTACAATATCACTTGCTTTGAAGGGGGAAATGATACTGATTAGTTTTGGTTTTGTTCAGAATTTATGGAAGGACTCTAAAAAAGAAAGTAAAAAAGTCTGAGGTTGTCTGAAATTTTCTTTGGCGTGTCTTGGAATTTTCCATTCACTAAAAATTGAATGCTCGTTGTGGCCGTAATAACGTAAGCTTTAAAGATGCAAACTCAACATAACACGATTGGAACTAATTTGGAATGATTGGATCGTCATATTTTTCAAATTTCTCAAAATGGTAGGTGCCATATAGCTGAGTGTTGCAATATTACAAATTAGTCATAAAACAAGTGTATAATGTAAAAAGAAAAGCAGATAAGATTACATTTGCAGATTGAATCAGCATTAGGCCTACTTCCCCATCGAATTATCCCAAATTCAATAGTTAGGGTTTCGAGACCACGGGTCCGAAACCCTCTAGTAATCGTTCCGTTTTTTATTATTATTATTATTATTATTATTATTATTATTCTTTTTCTTCTTCTTCTTCTTCCGTCCTCTAAATGCAACTGCCACGCGAACACTGTTGCACCTAGAGACTTCAAATTTGGCACATAGGTAAAACTCCTCACAAGTAATTTTTTGATCACATGACCATAACAATGGGTCACGTGACCTGGCAGCCATATTGAAATTAAACTTTCAACTTGGCTTAATTTGCATAAAAATAACCAATCAAAATTCTGTTAGATATTTTTGTAGACCATAGGGCTAGGCTTCTTCATGCCAAATTTCAAGGTCATAGGCCCTGCCGATTTTGAGAAGAAGATTTTTAAAGTATTATTTTTCACATTTTTCAGTGACCTTTGACCTCCCCTATAGATTTACAAATGCCCATTACAGGCTAGCCAATAGAGCTAGGAGTCTGGTTCTTTTTCGACATAGACGATCATTGGCTGTTAATGTTCACGAAATATTTTGGGTCAGGTCACGTGACCAGACCTCATTAATTATGCGCATATCTAATTCTAGGCTATCCAATAGGGCTAGAGATCCGAATTTTGGTACACAGGGACTACTATGGGATAGAAATCTATTGCAAATATGTCACGTAACCAGACCTCATTAATTATGTGCATATCTAATTCTAGGCTAACCAATAGGGCTAGAGATCCGAATTTTGGTACACAGGGACTACTATGGGATAGAAATCTATTGCAAATATGTCACGTGACCAGACCTCATTAATTATGCGCATATCTAATTCTAGGCTAACCAATAGGGCTTGAGATCCAAATTTTGGTACACAGGGACTACTATGGGATAGAAATCTATTGCAAATATGTCACGTGACCAGACCTCATTAATTATGCACATATCTAATTCTAGGCTAACCAATAGGCTTGAGATCCGAATTTTGGTACACAGGGACTACTATGGGATAGAAATCTATTGCAAATATGTCAGGTGACCAGACCTCATTAATTATGCGCATATCTAATTCTAGGCTAACCAATAGGGCTAGAGATCCGAATTTTGGTACACAGGGACTACTATGGGATAGAAATCTATTGCAAATATGTCACGTGACCAGACCTCATTAATTATACGCATATCTAATTCTAGGCTAACCAATAGGGCTTGAGATCCAAATTTTGGTACACAGGGACTACTATGGGATAGAAATCTATTGCAAATATGTCACGTGACCAGACCTCATTAATTATGCACATATCTAATTCTAGGCTAACCAATAGGGCTAGAGATCCGAATTTTGGTACACAGGGACTACTATGGGATAGAAATCTATTGCAAATATGTCAGGTGACCAGACCTCATTAATTATGCGCATATCTAATTCTAGGCTAACCAATAGGGCTAGAGATCCGAATTTTGGTACACAGGGACTACTATGGGATAGAAATCTATTGCAAATATGTCACGTAACCAGACCTCATTAATTATGTGCATATCTAATTCTAGGCTAACCAATAGGGCTAGAGATCCGAATTTTGGTACACAGGGACTACTATGGGATAGAAATCTATTGCAAATATGTCACGTGACCAGACCTCATTAATTATGCGCATATCTAATTCTAGGCTAACCAATAGGGCTTGAGATCCAAATTTTGGTACACAGGGACTACTATGGGATAGAAATCTATTGCAAATATGTCACGTGACCAGACCTCATTAATTATGCCATATCTAATTCTAGGCTAACCAATAGGGCTAGAGATCCGAATTTTGGTACACAGGGACAACTATGGGATAGAAATCTATTGCAAATATGTCACGTGACCAGACCTCATTAATTATGCACATATCTAATTCTAGGCTAACCAATAGGACTAGAGATCCGAATTTTGGTACACAGATAGTAGTTTGGGATAGAAATCAATTGTCAATATGTCACATGACCAGACTCATTAATTATGTGCATATCTAATTCTGAGCTAACCAATAGGACTAGAGATCCGAATTTTGGTACACAGGGACTACTATGGGATAGAAATCAATTGTCAATATGTCACATGACAAGACCTCATTAATTATGCACATGTATAATTCTAGGCTAAGGTGATAGAGCTAGATGTCTGATTTTTGGTATAAAGGGATAACTATGATATTGAATTCTTTTAAGAAAATGTCACATCACCTCGACTACTTTTGACCTTGATTCACAAATACTACCATAGCCTCCCATCTTTTTGCATATGTATTTCTCTATTGCCCCTGTTGACCGAGATGTCTCGAAACCCGTGATTGCTGCTTTGCAGCTATATTTCCAATTGTGTTACATCAAACCTCTGAACGCATTTATACGAGAAGAAAATTGAGATAATTCCCATATATGCTGACTAGGTTCTACTGAAGTGTGAAAGCAGTAAAGTTCGACAAATTAAGTTTAGGCTAATATGCATCCTACACGGTACTTTCGACCTGGTTCGCCCCGTAATTTCGGAAAACGCAAACGCTGACATTGGGCTTAATATCCATCTGTTTATGCACGGCGCCGCCAGAGCTGGGGTCTTGTCAGCTTGAGCTACACAGCACATTACATCAAGTCTTACACCTACAGAGTCACACTCCAAACAGTGGCGGCGCTCTCACTTCCGTTTCACTCTGCTCCCGCTTTCACGGAGCAGAGTGAAACGGAAGTGAGAGCGCCGCCACTGTTTGGAGTGTGCTACAGAGTAGCGTACATCTAGCATCAACAGGTAGCTGATGAAATCGTGTTAAAAATTAATAGTCAGACATATATTTGATGGGTTCAATCGTCTCTAAGACGGCAGCGCTGATGGTTCGAAGGAATTTACATAAAGCTAAGGAGTCTCATGTGATCTGTGACCTAAAACCTTTTGCTTGACACCGTCGTCGCGTGTATCATCGAAGCAGACACAGAAAGTGTCTTGTTCCGTCCGGGTGCAGAACGCACGAAGACATTTACATAATTTTGTGTATGCATAGTGGTAAGTTAACAAATTCTCCGTAAGTGTTAGGTGAAATGGCTGTGGTAGTTTATCGAACTCTTTCAGAGCTTGAGCAGGAAGTGCAGCTCTGTCGGGACTGTTGCTCAGACAAACCAAAGTATCTGTCCTACCACTGCCCTCTGTGTCCAGCAGACGTTTTCAGACCAAGTCGGATTAAAAGAGTCAAACATCATGTGCGGGTCAGGCACTGGGAATCCCGAATCGGCAGTAGCGAGGAAGGTAAGGCTAGTACTTTCCGTTTCCTTTATTCTGTGGGTTAGAATATGTGATTTGTGTCATCTCGGCGATAAAGATACGTATATACATAATCATTTACAACATATATACACTATAATTGTTATCATTATTTATTTATTTATTTATTTATTTATTTATTTATTTATTTATTTATTTATTTACATGCTCATTTAACTCGTGCATATATAGAAAAAACAGTAGAAAAGTAAAAGTAGTCAAAATGTTAACAAAAATGCCAGTGAAAAAAATATCCAGATGCCTTGTGGATATTTTTCTCAGTTACATTTTTTTACATGAATGCCATCTTCAATAATACAATTATGCGAAGTACCCCTAGCTACTGGATAAAAAAGTGTGTCGTATTCAAAGCCAGCAACAGATATAGATGAGTATACACTGTATAAATACTAGTTGTGATATCGCAGCGGTACTGTGGCGTATATCAAACGCGATCGGGTCAAGGGTCACCGCCACAGGAACTGTGGTGGTGACCCTTGACCTGAGCGCATTCGATATATGCCACAAGTACTGCTGCGATATCACAGCTATATAAATATGAAATGCATTTTCTCTCAGAGGGCATGGGTAATACTAAATATACAGTGTGACCCGTTATCCATATATGTACTCTTCTCCTTTTAATAGGTTATTTTGCCACCAAATGCCACCTTCCACATGAAGGAATGAAGGGTGGGGGGCATTTCCACTGCCCAAATTGCCTGAGACCCTTCCGTCGACGTATTGACACAGTGAAACACTTCAAGAAATGCACAAGGTTTGTATTCTGAGATTTTCATACATTGTGCAATTAAATTTTCTAATTTTGCTTTTAACATACACGGTCAAATTTTAAAGCATCAATGCAACTGAAGTATTCGTACAGTATATAGGGTACACTGCTAGAAAACCACAGGCAGATTTCAGGACGAGCATGTAAGTAGGTCTGATCAATATGTGTAACAGACCCTGAGAAATAACCGTTCAATTGTTACAGGGGCCAGCAATACAATTTGCCTGATTTCGAGACTTTATATGGGTCTGTATCAGGCCTGATAGTGTAGGGTCTGGTACAGTGTTGTAATTTCAGACAATATCCAGACCTGTGATCACATCGACACTGGTGTCCAAACATATTTCAGTGTTGAATTTACAGGGCCTTATACATGGCCAGAAATAGTTATATTTCATTTTCAGGGGGTGTATACAGGGGTCTTAGCAAAAATGCAATTTTATTGGTGGAAGTGTATTGTGAAAATACTAAAAATATTCAGACTTGATTCGTGCTTGCAACATACAGTTGTTTACATACAGACCCAGTCACAACACTGACTCAACACTGACTCTACAGTTCTGCGATAGCCATGTCCTCAAAGCACCTTATACAGACACGGTCCCTCTATCCACCTGTGGTATAGGGACTGTGATACAGACCTGTAAAACAGTGCCTGTTACAACCCTGTGCCATCTTATCTGACGTATGACACAGACTTGTACCACAAAGTTGTAAAAGGGGGTCTGCTCAGGTTAGAGGGGTGAGGTTCGTTTTGCTGTGTAATAAGTGTTATCTCTAGATTCATTATTTTGATTAATCAGAAAACACACAATATCTGTAATGAATGTTTTGTAAACAATGATCAATATTTATAGAAAGTTGCCATTGGTATGGCTGTGTTATATTTTTTATAATCTGTTTTCTTTCAATACAGAAGTATCCAGGTTATAGAGCAGACTTGCACTGAGAATGAGACCATGACTGATAGTGGCAATGAGAACACCATAAGGAATGACATATGCAAGTAAGTATAAACCTCATACTCGTTAGGCTGATTTTGTATGTAGCCTGTTTGCAACTTTCAGATTTATTTGCTCTAGAATTGTCATTTCCAACGATCACAAGACGAACAATTTCTTTAATCCTTTTCCTGCCAGATGGTGTCACTTCCCCATCAGCCAAGTCAATAAAAAGTGGTAAAGAGCCAAAACCATACGCATTATTACCCACTTGGCTTTGTCTGTTGAACATGTAGCTTCGTTAGTCCATAAAAATCTTTGAACAATATCTAGATTTTCATGGGCCTTAAAATGTTCAATTTTTTTGTTAAAATGTACCATATAAGACATGTTGTGCTTTGCTTATTTTAACTAACTTAACCTGATGGTGAAATACTCTCTAAACAATTACCAATATCTATGGAAAACTGATGCACCTATGTTATGTTAATACGTTTTTCTTTCTATACGCTCATGAATACTGAGGATGAAGAGCAGTCTCACACTGATACTGGTAGTGGTAATGAGAACACCACAAAGAATGATGCACACAGGTAAGTATAAACCTTTGACAGGTGAAGCATAGGAAGGCTGACTGTAATGTATAAAAAGGCAAAAGTGGGGCAGGGTTTGAAATACCTGGTGGTCATGTGTCAAAAGACCACCAATCCACCAAGTTTTCGGGGGTCACACTAGTGCACTGCAGAGCTGTAAATCTTACATGCCTCTCACAGTTTATTGCTAGGAATATCCAGAAACAATAAATTGTCCTTGGAGATAGATATTTTAGCAGTTATGTAGTACACGTCTTGTCTGTTCAATCACAGTCCCTCCACTGTGGTTCAATGTCAGTCCTTCAACCCCACTCCACTCCACTCAAGTGAGGTGTTCCTTAGGAGTTTTACTGTTTACTGCTATGATTATTGTGATTAAGTCTGCAAACATTGCATAACATCTTTCAAATTTCGTGTAGCCATTAAAGTGACACAGATCAAGGTACAAAACTCTTACAAAACTTCATAATAGTAAAAAAATTGCAATATTTGTCATGTTATCAGCAGTAATTGTCATTTCTTGATTACTCAGTTTGTAATTCTGACAAAACTTAAAATGTGTCGAACAAATCCTTTGCATATAACCAGTCAGTCAGTCACTCATGCAGTAGTCAAGTTGATCTGGTGTGAAAATACCGAAAATTTACCAGTCGATTTACTGGGCATCCAACAAACCCATGTAGCAGCATGGTGGAATAAGATGTCAGCCCACTATTCACCCTATGGACCCTGACTTCCACAAGAATTACACTCTGATAAAGACTAATTTGTTTTGACCACCAAAATTTTGCAATTGACCACCAAAGTTTGTATCTGGTTGTCAAACTTGACCACCAAACAAATGAATAAATTTCGAACCCTGTGGGGGAATCAAACACTTATAAGGAGAGGGACTCTATCACTAATGAATCTCATTTCTTGGAAAGGGAAGATGACTTTCATCAAAAAACCATAAGTTGATCCATGGAAAATTGATGCACCTGTACTGTGTTATGTTATTACATTTTTCTTTCTATACACTCATGAGTACCGAGGTTGAAGAGCAGTCTCACACTGATACTGGTAGTGGTTCTGAGAACACTACAAGGAATGGTGCACACAGGTAAGTGTAAACCTTTTGTAGCATTGGAAGGCAGACTGTAATGCATAAAAAAGCAAAAGTAGGGAATAAAATACTTGTAAGGAGAGGGTAAAAAGAAGGACATTTCTTGTTCAACGCTTCATCAGCAATGTAACGTTGACTCTAATGTATGTTGCCTGCATGCTTATTTCATTGAAAAACTGTAATTTCATCACCACATCTTGTCATGAATATAAAGGAATTCAGTAGATTTCGATCCGATTTGATTTCACAAAGTGCGGCACACAGTCACCTACATGTATCTGTAGTGAAGACATCACAGTCAAAACACTTGACCAAATGAAGGCATCTTCACACATCTGATCTACTGTTGTTAGTGGTATTATACAGTGAATGAGTGGATCATTGTGCTAATTTTGTGTGGAATACATGGTGAGACACTGGTGAATCAATATTGCTTTGACCCTGGTCATGTGACAAGGGTCCAGGAAAATGGTTTCATATTTATGATTCGTCCTAGCGGTGTTTTGTGACCAAAGTGGAGTCCCTTCGTCAGTTGCCCAACTGCCATGTATCCCATCCATTTGGTTTGATGGTAGTCATCTTCCCTCTGAATGTAAAGGACGTAAAGGCAACTTCACACATCGGTTCTACCTTTGTTGGTGATATTGTATGGTGAATATATCATTGTGGTTTCTTGATAGTGGGAAACATGGTGATCAAAACATAGAAGTAAAGTGTTTTATTACTCAAGCCGGACTTCCACAACATGCTTTTCCAACACTGGAAAATGGGTACTAGTATTGATGCAAAATCTATCTGATTGCAGAAAAATTAAACGTCTGGAATGCTGGTTGGGGATACAGTTGTGACACAACACTCCGGATTGTGCACATAGTGAGTCAGTCAACAATGATTGACCCTATCACTAATTAATCTGGCTTCTCCTGGTAGAGGGAAGATGACTTTCATCACATAACCAAAAGTTCAGGTAATTGATTTTCATTCCTAAAACAAACTAATCATCGACTGATTAGTACAGTATTTACTGTTAACACAACAAATGAAACAGCAAAAGTTAAAAGCCGCACTTTTCAATCCCAGGTTCTCGCATTAGTGGAGTTCTCCTCCCAGTCAAACACTTGGCCAGTACGATGTTTGATTTCTATAACATTGATTACACAAACTGATCTCAACCTTTTGTCACCTTTTGCTAATCCTGCAAACAGAGTTTATGCAAGCTTTTGATTGACGGTCGGTTCAAATCACCAACGGTCATTGATTCCCCATCACAAACGCTCGAATTTCGTTAAAAACTGTCTTCCAGTCATGCTAGACTTTGAATATGACCACAGAGTTTGATCGGCAGCAACTTCGCGGTGACCGCTTGGCAGTCTGTCTATGTTTTTGCTGCCCGGGAAAACTAAAAAGTGGCATTTTCTTGAGCGTGTGCCCACGTGTTGCCTGTTTGGTGTCTACATACACAATGAATGCCGCCATACCTTGGCGTCCTTTAAAGGGAGGCTCCGCTTTAAAAGCAGAAATAAACAGAATATTTCTGTAAACAACCTTTCACAACAAACTTCTCTAATATCGTGAAAAAGAGCCTTTTCAAGCTTCAAATATGCCCCAATACAAAAAGACAAAGCGTACTTCGGCCAATGATTGGTCAATCACAACACCACACAACGGATAGCACACATATAGAGCCAGTCAACAGTGAGTAACTCTGTTACTAACGAATCTGGCTTTTCCTATTAGAGGGTAGACTTGGTTCAAGATGACTATCAGCAAACCGAACAGATGGGATTTACATACATTACAGCAGTGCGACTAGTAAGGGAGCCCCAATTTGATCCTGAAACACCTTTAAGACCAATCACAAAAATAAAAATGTTTTTCACATGACAGGGTTAAAACACTACTGATTGAGTGGTGTCTTGATCGCCATATATTTCACGCAAAATAACTAGTTCATCAGCAAAAAAGTCCTAAAAAACAGTTTCATATTTTTGATTCGTCCTAGTGGTGTTTTGTGACCAAAGTGGGGTCCCTTCATCAGTTGCCGAACTGTTATGTATCCCTTTCATTTGGTTTGATGATAGTCAACTTCCCTCTGAATGTAAAGGAAATAAAGGCAAACTCACACATCGGTACTACCTTCATTAGTGATATTATATTGAGTATATCAGTGTGGTTTGTGATAGTGCGAAACATGGCAATTTAAAGCTCCATAAGCTGTATCTTTTGGCTATTTTTTCAGAACTTTTGTTTTGTGGTTTAATTCCCTACACTTTCTGCATTGAATCCCTAAACTGTAATTTAATGCCAAGTATTTAGCATATCAACACAACCTATATGAGTATAATCTACCGGTTCATTGTTATTGTTGAAAATTGTATTCAAGTCCGGACTAGAATTCATTTGTAAACAATAAACAATGATCACTACACACATATAAGCTGTGTTGACAAAAAGAATACTCGAAATTCCAGCATGACAAACGGATTAGGGTCAGACACGGTAGTTGATATACAGAAGCAGAATATTGAAAAACTTGCCACATGTTACAGCTTATGTCCCTTTAAACAAAGAAATGAAGTATTGTATTTCTCAAACCAGCCTTTCTCAACATGCTTTTCAAGCACATGTATTTCACGCAAAATAACTATTATGATCCACTCATTTACTGTATCATTGCACTTACATCAGTAGATCCAATGTGTGAAGTTACCTTTTTTCCCTTTATATTCCTTCATTCACTCATCTACCGTTCCCATTGTTAGGGTGCTAGAGGTCGCGCACTCAATCCCTACTATGGATGCCTCTTCCACATTCGATGAAACACAAACAAAAGCATTTCACAAACATGTTACTGGTACCCACAACTGTTCTATGCCTGGAGCCGTGCCCTACTCAGAGCGACCTCTATTTGGAGGCATGCTGCAAGACATGTCTGGCCAGGTCTGGTTCAGAATTGGTAGACTCCAGGATAAAGTTATTTTACTTTCAGCTGCAGCCCAGGGAATTGGCAAAGCGGCTGCACTGGTGAGTGTTATCATACATTATTGTCAATAATTACGTGTTAGTGTCATAGTACTGTCACAATGATGGCTTTTGACGAGGTCAGCTTGATCAATGGTTTTGGAACTTCATCAGACACGCCTCCTCTCATCTGACTTGTGCCTTTATTTTTATGGAGAACAAAGGTGTTGCCTTGCTGTAGTTTGTGTGCTATTCATGTGTCTGTGCATACTTACTTTGGTTGTTTGGAGGTGTCTGAGAAGAGTCACGATTCAAATACACATTACGGGAAAGCTCCATTAACTTAGGAATACCCTACTTCCCTACTTAGTTATCAGAGGATCAATTTCACAGACCTGCCTTTCCTACAATGGCACTACAATGGTACCAGCTGGATAAGATAAACATAACAATGGAACATTCACACCTTGGGGGGATTAAAATAGTCTTCTGTTTGTCACCCGAGTTGGTCAGGCAAGGACCGGGGTTTCAGGTACCACAGTCCCTCTATCCCCGGACCGGTGGATAGAGGGACTGTGCAGGTACCATGCAAGTTAATGCAGTCTTTCCCTAATGAAAAAATCATTGCAGAGCATTATCATCATGAGTTATTTTGTATTTTTTAAACTGTAAACAGGCATTTGCCAAGGAAGGTGCTAAAGTCATTGCCACTGACATCAATGGAGAAAAACTCAAAGAATTGGATGATGTGCCAGGTGAGTGAAATTTGCAGCCTTGAAAGTGACCACATCTGATGTGGTCTATTTTAACATTTTTTTTTTCACATGCATAATTAATCCTTAGGCATTTTCAGTCTTTTTATCCCGAAAAGATGTTGGTTTTAGTTTGTATTGGTTCATTATTTAGACTAAGTCGGAAACTTCATACTTTATGTTTCCTGTGATCAAATTTAATTAGATAGAGAAATATAGATGGCAGAATCAAGCTGTACAAGCACATTTCACCATCAGACAAACTTGATTCATTGCAGAAAACGTCATACCATATGTGTCGGATCCATAATTATGTTCAGTCAGACTTGTGAGGGCGCTAGCCATCATTCACCAAACAAATGACATGTGTTCTTTTTCTCTCCTCTTGCTCTTTCAGGGATTGAAACAAAGGTGTTGGATGTCACTAACAAAGATGCCATCGCAGCCTTGGTTGGACAGATAGATAGAATTGATGTACTCTTCAACTGTGCCGGGTAGGAGGGAATTTTTCAGAAAGTTTCAGTTGTGATCATCAGAAGACTTACATTACTGGTAACTTTTGGTGTATTAACAGCCTTTTAAAGAACGTTTTTGTATGATACAATTTCTCGTTTTTCTTCCCGACTAAATTTCAGTCCTCATTAGAATTAAGTTTTCAACAACCATTGCATATTGTAAGAAATGTTTTGTTTGTGAAACTAATACTTTTTATATCAACATACTTTGGGATGATCAAGAAGAAAATATTCTCTTGTCCAAGAACAAAATCAATAAAAAAATCATCAACAGTTGCCGCTATTATGCCTTTAATGTTGTTTTAGAGTGATTTTGCTGTTGTAGATGTGAGTTCAATAACTCTTCTCACAAAAAAATCAACAGCTTTACTTCAAATACATTTTCTTTACAGACAGAAATGTTTTTAGTTATGAATCTTCATAATATCAAGAATTATTTATGATATCATTTATAGTTATGTCAGTTTTTCTTTCCATTCATCTCTGTGTTCAGTGTATTTTATTGATGGAAATGTTTTTGTTTTATTGTGTTGTCAGATATGTTGCACATGGTACTATTCTGGACTGTGATGAGAAAGACTGGGAATTTTCCTACAATCTGAATGTGAAAAGTATGTATTTGATGTGTCAGCAGGTCATTCCAAAGGTAAAGTGAGAAGAATATTCTCTTTTAACCCTTTCACCATGATGGTTTGGCCTAAACCCATTGTTATCAATGTTAAGTGTGGACTTTTTTACAGGTTATTAGGGGTGAGCAGGTTGATTTAACAGAGTTGATTTTGTTCAATGAACATGAACATCACATACTTACCAGGGTTTTCTCTTGACTGTGCAATTGCACAAATTGCGCATTTCAGGTCATTTTCTGCCCTTTAAAAGTTACTGACAGTGCGAAAATCCCTCACAAAACACAGCAAGCAAATGCGCCCATGTGACGGTGACCAAAGCTCATTGTGTAGTGACCTGTAAATTTTCTATTGTGTCTGCCCCCTAAAATGTAATGTCTGCCCCCTAATTTTGATGAATGGGGCAGAAATTGCCTCTTTCAGTGAACATGCAGAGAAAACACTGCTTACAATGATTAATTGAGCTAAAGTTTCCCTGAAAAATAATATTCAAAAAGAAATAACCCAAAGTACACAATTTTATCCCTCTTTTTATCCCCCACAGATGATTACCCAAGGTGGTGGCAGTATAATAAATATGGCTTCCACTTGTTCCAGTTTGAAAGGTAGGTTTAATCAACTACTTATTTGTTTAGAGTCTAAGAGTTTAAGATTCCACAATGCCAACGCATCCACCTTGAAAGCATCATACACTTGACTTTTTGAGATTTGAGCAAGTTTTACATAGTGGCGAGAAAAACCTCAAACTTTATAGCAACGTTTTGTTGCCAACATTTAGAGCTATGTGACTGGAAATCATCGTTAGCTTTACATTTTAGGTGCTGCAAATAGATGTGCTTATGGCACCACTAAAGGTGCTGTGATTGGCCTAACTAAATCTATAGCTGTTGATTTTGTGAAACAAGGAATTCGTTGCAATTGTATATGTCCAGCTACAGTCGATACGCCATCATTGCAGGAGAGAATTAATGCACAACCAAACCCAGAACAGGTACCAACTTATATTTATTATGTAAATTACTGTATTTAATTACATTGCAATATTCATGTAAGGTTTTTCCCTCATAGCGTATTTTCAATAAGTATATTCATTTACCCATGCCCATATTGCTACATCCTAGTGACGTTCACTGTAAAATATCAGCCGTGATATTTCACGGTAAACGTCGAGATATGCACGATGAACGTCACCAGTTTTAGAGTTTCCCGAACTACATTAGCAGTTTGTTGGTAAACAACGTAAACAACAAAATGGCTGCCGCTCCCCGCCTGCGAAGCGATGTCGCCGACGTAAAAACTTGAAGGGCTTCGAGGAACACGGGTATTTCTGGTTGCAAAATACGGAAATATCACGTTGAGTCTTGAAATTTTTTCCCATGGTATTTTTTTTGGTCAAGTTCTAGCAAACATTCTGCCTTTCGCACGGCGCCGGCGCTGTGCACCGGTCTCCACCGAGCAGGTAGTGAGCGCGTGGCGTGACAGCGATGTCGTGCGCGCGACGACTGTTGACATGGCAACTCTAAGGGTAAACTAACAAAATGGCATCCTCTCCGCGCGAGCTCCGTGCCGTACGACGATCGAAATCAGGATAGATTTAAAGCTGAGCAGTTTTTGATCGTTACAGTTGTAATAGCATATTGCCCCTTAAAATATTCCTTCTGTATGACGATTTTTGTATCCCGGTGTCTTTCTTCTTTGGTTTCATTGAGATATGGACGACTTGCAGCGATGTCGCGCGTGATGTTGACATCTTCGTCGTATACTTTATGAATGAAGCCTGTTCACATAAACATTCTGATATTTATGCGCAAGGCGTAATAAAGTAAAGCCTCAAAATTTAAGGTTTTTTGTTCTATTAGTAAAAATTCCCTAAAATTATGGGCATGGGTATATGATAAATCGGTTATTACCCAATATCGCCTGTTCCTTGTGTCGTATCAGCATTCGTGTCATTTGTGCTGCGTCAGACACTCGACTTCGTCTCGTGTCTGACGCAGCACAAATGACACTCATGCTGATACGACACAGGAACAGGCGATATTGGGTAATAACCTCTAAGTATATTCTGTTTCTAAACCCCACAGGTGAAAGTGTCTAATCCAGGGACGCTTTGATCCCCTGGCTATTACATGAATACAGTTTAATTCAAATTTTGAACTGTATTTACTGTAATGGTTGTAAAATCAAAAATCATGGAAACCTTAGTTCATTGAAATATTCGGGCATCCCTCCATTACTTTCTTATGTTTGGCATGTGGTTGTAGCTCGTTACACACCTTAAAACTTGTGTAGACATTGTGAAGCTGTAAAAATTGATTTGTGTATAGGTCTCAAAGACAGTCGCTAGCTTATTTTGATGCGATGTTTGTAATTTTAAGATAAACATCATTGAGTTCACTTTACATTGACAATTACAATTCTAGCTCTTTGATTTATAAGATCAATGTTATGTATCTTTAATATTTGTAGAAGCTTGGCCAATGCATACATGTACTTGTCCAAACCCCAACAAACATTTCTACTTGACAGAATTGTTTTACTAAATAAAATATATTCTTTATAAATGATGAACGTGTTGCATCAAAACAACCCTTTTTACTGCAGTTTTTAGCTCATATTTGGTATATGTATAAATACCACAAGAGCTTATATGGTAAGTCTGTGGCATCTGTATGTATGTATATATGTATGTATGTATGTGTGTCTGTCTGTCTGTCTATCCACATCAAAAGCTCCAAAACCGCCGCACCTACCAGCGTAGTATTTGGTGTACAGGTGCACCCAGGGGTGGAATGTGAATTTGTTCAAATGAATGTGTCAATATCAAAAATATGCAAGTGAGGTAAGAAAAAGTGAAAATCCTGCACATGTGTGGGAGTGGTGTTATTAACTGAAACAGCTTATACATCTGAGGTATAGGTTCTATGAGGCATGACCTTATTTGTATGCAGTGTACCTTCTGTGTGTTGGAGTGGTAGCAGTAACTGAAACAGCCTACACAATGAGTCATTTCCTGTCATTGTTCATGAACTGTTACATATTGGCAGACCTCAAACTAAGAGGGACTGTGTTGAAACATTCCTCTGCTATGTGTGTTCCTAAAGTTGACCTCCAGTACCTAAAGTTTCAGACCTTATTTACTTTTGTCATTCTTGTTTTTCTGTTTTAAATATTTCTTAAATGCACCAATTCAAACCAAATGTGAGCACACTGTCCTTGACAGTATTTTTTTCTCTACCTCTCTCTACAATCCAACATTTGTAAATTTCTTAATATAAACATTATATCCACAAATTCATCTGGCTACCTGTCTGATCCAGATTGGGGTTCACCTTTAGGGTCATGGGTCAGGAAACTTCCAGAATTTCATACAAACTATGTCAATTTATTGTATGTCTTACATTTATATATTGTCAACTAACAAAAAGTCAATCAACACCAACTCCTGAATTTATTTCATTTTGAATGAACATGTCTTTTTTTTATAAAGGCCAGGGCTGATTTCATAGCAAGGCAACCATTGGGAAGAATCGGTAAACCTGAGGAAATAGCAGCCCTCTGTGTTCATCTTGCATCAGATGAGGTAAGAAATTTTAAAGCACCTTCTACAGGTATATGTCAACCCAAAAAAAAAAATAGGTTTCACAGTACAACAGACTCTGTTGTTGTCACTATGTTTTGACAATACATGGTTATTCTTGTGACGGTTTCTTTGAATGTGTTCCTGCTGTAGCAGTGCATGATAGGGACCGCTATCTGAACAGCTGTGCTGATCATTTGCGCCAAATGGATTGGAAGATATATTTGAAATCGGTTTTAGTCATGAATAAATGACATATAATCAAGAATAATCAAGATTTCTTAACTAACTGCATGTTCAAATCATGTCCCAAACAGCTTAAATCAACAACTAGCTTGAATAGATTATTTTTGCTCATATCTTGTTAAATATGATCTCATTTGGCAAAAGTAAATTCCCTCCCTGTTTTAACCCTTTCACCCCCAGTTCCCTGTGTACAGGTTCAACTTTACCATAGAAAACAATTGATTTGGGACAAACCATGGTGGTGAAAGGGTTAAGTACACAGTATCACTGTAACATTCACATGTAACAACTTCCAATTGATAATTTCTGTGTCTGTGTGTCTCTCTTCCTTGATAGTCTGCATTTACAACTGGGAGTGTCATGGTAGTTGATGGAGGCTGGACAGCATGAAAAGCAGGATAATCAGGACAACCAGACCACAAAGTGATTTTGGGGTCTTGTATTTTTTCCTCGTCATTCCAGTGAGGCAGACCTGAGTTGGTGGCTTATAAAAACTGAGATGAAAACTCAAAAACAGGGAACAGAATTTTATGTGGTATTTCGCAAAAGGCAGCAATTCCTCATTTGTATATACTAGTAATGTATAAAACACTTCTTTCCATTTTAACAAATGAAAATGAGAGGACTAATTTATTTATTTCTACAAATACTTCAAAACTTGACCACAGATAGGTTTTTGAATAAACTCAAAACTGCTAGTCTGAGATTAGCAAGTCTGTATGCGGTCATGAAGGCAATGCTAGTCTGGTTCCCTGACCCATTTCCCCGGTAGAGGGCGTGGGGAAATATAGGGTCAGGTACCGGCTAATGTAAACATGGACGCTATTGGGTTAAAATAAAACAAGCTGTGATTGGATGAAAGTAACACTTGTAACTTTTTCTCATCTTTCTTGGGTTTCGCACTTTCAGGCTCACTTGACACCAACTTCTTGTTTGTACCACAAAGCCGTGGAGGTAGAAAGAAAGACTTTCTACCTCCATGATTAGCCACTGTGACTTAGCACACCTCTTAATACTTTTAGAACGTCGACATGATGCCTGGCATTTTTCACGAAATTCAGACACCATTCTATCCGTCAAAATCAATCGTCGTTCACAATTCCAACAAAGTTTGCTTTCAATTAGCTGTGATATCGCAGCAGTACTTGTGGCATGTATCGAGCGTGCTAGGGTCCATTGGGGTCACGCCACAGTCGGCGATGACCTCAATGACCCTAGCGCGTTCGATACACGCCACAAGTACTGCTGCGATATCACAGCCAGCCTTCAATCATCTCTATTTCCCCGTTACTTCTGGATTAATCCATTCAGTTTATGTTTCCCGTCTCGTGTGCCAATGTTTTTGGTTTGGATACCAGTGTTCGAACATAATTCTGATCCAGTCGAATTTTGACCGGCGTTTTCATGGCAGCAGCCATTTTTGTTGTAGCATGTTCTGTCAGGTGACTAACCTCCGCCATCTTGAACAAAATTCTGTTCAAGATGGCTACCCGGTACCTGACCCTATATTTCCCCACGCCCTCTACCGGGGAAATGGGTCAGGGAACCAGACTAGCGGTCATGAAGGCAATGCAAGGCCAGAGATTATGAAGTACCATTAATATGACCCAAAAGTTATACCAACAAAGTGCTACAAACTATAAAAATATGGTAGAGAGTCACATCTGTATGACATAATTCTATACTTGCCGTATTTCGATGACATCATCATCCTTGACATAATCCTATACTTGCTGTATTGAGATGACATCATCACCCTGTGACCTTTCACCTCTCAGTCTTCATTCATTGATTACAGTGCCTTTGAACACATTAACAATCAAGGACTGGACCATGTTTCAAACATGAACGAACCGGTTGATGTTTTGAAAGCAGAAATGCAGGTTTACATTGATTGCATTGATTAGAAATTGGAGAGTGATCCTTGAACATCTAAAAAAGTTATTTATCAGCATATGATGTTGGTCTGTGAGAAAATGACCTGTTGGTGTTGTTACAACAAGAATTTTGCACACAAATGTGTAGAAGTATGTGTGAAGGAGAACTAGAATGTGCAGCCACACATGATTTTCTAAAAAAATGAAAATATTAGAGAAATATTTGCAAGATTTACTGTATAATATTTTTTACACCTGTCTATACTGGGATGACCTGCTTGTGCCATCTGATTACTGAGGTCACAGTTGGGCGCCCTCTAGTGTTAGTAAGCTTGATACACAAGTGCAATGCATTGCAATACATTCACTGAAACACCGTCCCTCCACCCAGGATGGAGGGACGGTGACTGAAATAAACATCCTGTAAAAACATTACAATGAACTCCATCTCTTCGACACTTCGTGTTTTTGTGATTTAATCTCAATAAAAATCTATATTTGATCATTAAAAGTGATTTTTTGCTGAGTTATTGAGCATGGTGAATATCATTTCTGTTATAAAGCTGATTTGCTTGAGCATGTTGCAAAACCATAAGCTGAATGGTGTAATTCCACTGTGATGGGAAAATGTGTACATCTTAAACAATTCTAGGCGCTGAACATAAATTCCAACACATGGAAGGAATTTCAATTCACTTTATTTATCAGCTGATCACTCATTTCAAGCTAATATACTTGTGTGTCAGATATCAATACTTCAAGTTTGGAGCTGTCTTAGACTGTAAAACTTTATAATAAAACCAACACAGCATTTTATGTTGTACAGCAAATAAATTCTGACCAGTTCTTATAGTTGTGAAATTTCTGGCATCAAAAATATTAATAATGATGGGAAGCTAAACATTGCTTTAACATGCATGAGCAGATCTCTGCGTATGGTACAATATAGTTGTACTTTATTTGTGTCATGCATGACCAATTAAACTTATAACCAAAAGTAATCACGACAGGGAAAAATCAGCAAACACAGCGTAATTCTTTTTAATCTTTTATGAAATAAAAGGCTCAAAAGCTGTAATGTTACAATATTTTCATTGTTTCATAAAACCCCGATATTTTACTGTCTTAATCTTCTCCAAAATGTATCTTAAAATACTCACTAAGTTCTGCAAACACATTCACATGTGCGAAATGTGCGATGCTATTGTTAAAATGCATTTGTTGTTGGGAATGTTAGCATAGGGTGTAATACGAAAAGACACCAGGACAATTTCTATAGAAGAGATATTGCTAGAGGCACCTGAAGACATTTAATACAGGTAGTCAAGCATCTTGACCCCCTAGGATTATCGCAATTTGTAAAATCGTTCAGTGTAGGCCTGGTGGTCTTCAGACTTGCCCAAATTTCAAGCAACTTTAAGTCTTTGGTATGCCCTTACCTATTTGCATATGCGTCAGGGTCACATGCTTTCGAGTGTTGTGCCAGTCCAATAAAACAATCTAAAAGAACTGTTTTCTGCGATCTTCATTCGAGACCACAACAATTTTAATGGCCAATATAAGTCGGGTGTGAATTGGGTTGTTTCAAATCAAATCGGCGCCCACCAAGCCGTTTTGGATGTGCATTCGACATTTTATCTATGGTGATTTTGCTGTTTTGTTTATATTGTCACGACTTTCTCCACAGCGCATATGACTTGCGGCATGGGCGTCTTGTATACGTTTATGACGACTGTTCCTTACAAACACCGGGCCCTCACTGAACGATTTTACAATAATCTTAGGGGGTCAGGTGACATGGATAGTTTTTCACTTGTTAAAAATGTCGCTAATTCATCTTCAATTCAGGGAAAAAATATTGTTGGTACGAACGCAGTGTCTCGTTCACCCTTAATAAATAAAGTTAAGAAGCATCAAACAATTAAATTTGTAAAGAAAACGTGTAATCACAGCTGTCGAAGATCTGGAAATTTCACAGTAATGAAAGTTTCACAGTTATGAAAACTGGAAGTTTCACAGAAATGGCTTTGTCGAATGAAACTGTGTATATGGTACTGTCAAAAATGAAATTTCAGCCTGAAGTTAAAACAGGCGCATTTATATAAACGACTGTTGAAATATTGCGAATAAAGCTTTTGTATAGCATATTCACCCTTTTCAGAAAAGCTTTTGATTAGTATATCTGATGATAAACCCTGCCTAGTACATTGTTTATGACAAATTATAAAACTAACGATGGAAATCTTTACAACGACGGAAAAAAGACAAGACTTACAATGCCTTTTAAACTTATTACAGAAATATGAAAAAATGTTCACAGTTCTTTCATAGACTGCCCTGTATATTTGGTCAACAATGTATGATTTTCGGTTAAATGTGTGTCACTGGACGCCTTTTTCGTTTGTGTACAGTCTAACATATCTGCAATCTTATTGGCTGAAACATGGGCATAATATGGAGGCGTCGTCCCTTCTTAATTATTCAAAAGCGTTTCAAGTGATTTACTGTATAAATTTTGGACGCCAAGCAAGCGGAGTTGACGGCGAATAGTGTACGTCAGCTAAGAACATTATATCACGGTGCACTCGGTGTGAATGTAAGTGATATATACATCATCCCTTCGCTTGTCATGCCATGTTTTGTGTTTTCAGAGAATCAAAGTGAAAGCGACATATATAAAAGAGACAACGAAAGATGTTTGACCGCAGGTCATGACTGCGAGCATTTGTTGTGAATGTTCGGGCAGGTAGTGCAGTGTGATAGGACGCTAGCTCTCCGTATCATGAACGGTGTATTAAACGGGATTACCGCCGTATGCGAAGAAACTAGAATGCTCTCACTTGACGTTCAGCTATGTCGCGTAATTTGGGCCAAAATTCAGACCCAGATTTAACGTGTCGCCCAGCACTTGGACGCGTTGCCCCATGTACACACCGCGTCGCGTCACCTGAGGAAACCTTTAGCCTCAAGGTAATAATGTAAATGTTAATCATTTACATTTTTGTAATAATTTCAAATGTTACGCGTAGTGTGTTTCCAAAGTTCCCGTAATAATATGCCATCATTGAGGGGATCACTTCTGCTTCTTCGTGTTCAAATCAATTTTTCGAGATATTCACCGGAAAACGTAATAATGTCGCAGTTACCTTGTATTTATTCAACAAATGCATCACTTAGTGTCTTTATTCGGTAATGATTGATACGTGTTCGCATACGTGAGGCAGGACCTCAACAGACATCCGTCGGTTTTTTCTGTCATGGGACGCATTTGGAGCGACAGATCGACGAGACATGTAGCAATTTGCCTTGAAGGCTTCATAGTTTTACCTGCGAAATGACACAACTTTCCGACATCTGAATGTTTGATCGTGACAGAATATTGCGTCGAAGATAACATGTTTGTGAATTGGAGAAGTGAAAAACAGAATCATGAAATATGCAACTGTCAAAGTCGCATGAAAACGATTTTAAACCAAATTTGCAATAGCAGAACGAAAAAGATGCCAGAATAAAGTATTCTGTTGATGTTGATTGTGCCAGAAAATGTTTCATTTGTGACGTGCAGCAATGAATCACAAAAAGTATATTCGACTGACATTTCTTTGTGGCACATGTGATTGGTTGAGATGAAACCTCGAGGATCGAACATGAGTGCCGAAAATGTTGAGAAGAAGACGAATCAAGTATGCCTAGGCAAATACGGACCAGTAAAATTACGGAATGGCATGGATCAGTATGTAAGGGGGTCAGTATTACTACAGTCACTCCACTCTGCTGTGTGGTACTACGTGACCCGTGACAGATAAGAGCTTATCAGATTAATCGCTATTTTTAAAAACGCTATTTTACGCATTGTATGGCATTAGCGTTCATGACTGCCGTGGTTAATTTCCTCACGCTGGAATTCCTTGAAGTGTAAAGTACATCACTAACAGTGTGAAATACGGACACTTTTACAGTACAGTGAATGTGAGTATCAACCAGCAATGTCACGATATATGGGAATGACAGTTTGGCATCTTCTTCTATTACTGGAGATAAAAATTCCTTCCCTTTTCATGTTCTTCCTAACAAAGACACTTTCGTAAAATCTGAGATTTTGCCAGTTTAGCTCTCAAAATATCAAGTGTTTCTATTACCACACGATGCAGCGGGTATATATTTGATTCCCTCATAGTTCGTAGATATGGGAACCTGATACGTTTTGCGGAGCGGTGTATTAAGGGAACATGTTTCAGAGGTTTTAGCATTACGATTTTGTCAATGATAAATAGCTACTAATTCTATACTAAGTTTAAAAGCGTTGCAAGTCTTGTCTTTTTTCCGTCGTTGCAAAGATTTCGATTCTAGTTTTGTAATTTGTCATTAACAATGCATCAGGCACTGTTTATTATCAGATGCACTAATAGAGAGCCTTTCAGAAAAGTATGCTATACAAAACTCTAAATCACAATACTTCAACAGTCGTTCATAATGATTTGCCTGTTTCAACTTGAGGCTGGAAGTTTATTTGTGACCCATAGACAGTTTCATTCGATGAAGCCAATACGGATTCATGACTGTGGAATTTTCACATCGTAAACGGTTGTGTTTCCCCTTTTCTTTATCAGTTTGTTTAATGCATGATAAGTTTATTTATTAACGAGCCACTGCGTTCGTAACAACACTATGTTTCTCTGAATTGAACATTACATTGGAGACTTTTTAACAAGCTAAAAAATCAGTGTCACCCGATAAGTTGTTTGGCTAGAAGGAATTGAAATAAATTCAGTGAAGGACTGAAAGGCCAGGCTTGTGTGGGTCTCTGAGAATCTCCGGCGGGTTGAGTTGGCGGAGATCCGGTACATGACTGAATCGTTCAGTCTAGATTGTGTCATGACGCGTTAAATTGGCCTAGTCAATGTTAACGGGCACACTGATTGTCTGCTAATTGTTTTAGCGAGAACCTTCAGCGAAGCAGCACACCTCTCCATTAAGAGTTGTAAACTTATTTGAGAAATTGTATTATTTACGACAGAGTGCAATGCGTTGCTATATTTACCAGTCCAAAATTGTAGCATGATGGTGATTAACGGAAAAGCCTACTACATGTTTTTTTCCCGATTTCGATGACAAACGCATTCCATTTAAAGGAAGACAGTCGTCGGAACTGCGCCTGTGCGAGTTTCTCGTTTACAAGCAATGTATTTCGTACACGATATCTAGATGCACCTCATCATCATAGCTCCAATGCAACATTTAAATTATACGATGTAGGTTATGACAGAACTGTTTGAACTGTCATCATTCACCATCGTACCTTGTGGATACAGTGTTTACATTCATTATATGGGTCCCATAGAACCTTTGAGCGCAGTTTCAACGACTGTGTCCCTTTATGCTGCTCTGCATTGAATGAAGTTTCAAAAATATGTATCCTTCTGTTTTGACATGCCAGTGTTTCTCAATGACACCTTAAATTTCAGCTGCTTTAAAATGTCACGACTCAAAAAAGATGGCACCCCTGACATGCGTTTCAAGGAAAATCGACGAATGTACCTTGCGCCTGGTAGAAACGTCGATGGTAGCCCTGATATGAGATGCAGGATGAATAAATTTGCTTCCACATCGCCCTCACCTTCACTGTGGATGTCTTCCACACCAACACAAACGCCACCAACAAGATCAACAAGCTCGTACTCCAGCGATATAACCCAGAAAGTAAACAGAGAGCTCCTACCAAGTTACCCAGTTACTGGCGGGCCATTGAAGAAAGATGGAACACCAGACATGCGTTTCAAGGAAAATCGACAAGCGTACCTTGCGCCTGGTAGGAACGTCGATGGTAGCCTTGATACGAGGCTGAAAGTCAACAGAGAGCTCCTACCAAGTCACCCAGTTACTGGCGGGCCAACAAACATAGATGGAGCACCAGATATGAGATTTAAACAAAACGAGGAAGCTATTAGAGTGAGCCACCCGAAGACAACACCGGAGTATAGGCCAACGCAAAAACCAAGTTCGTCTGACATGAGGCTGAAGGAGAACCGAGCAATGCTACCAAAGGATCCCTTCACTGGAGTCCGACTGAATGTCGACGGATCGCGAGACATGAGATGTTCAGAAAATCGAAAACTACTTGAGAAACTAAATGTGGATGGAACTTTAGATAGGAGATACAATGAAAACAAGGAACCAAGGAAAGTGAGCCAACCAAAGAAAACACCGGATTATAGGAAGATGACTCAAAAACCAAGTTCTGCCGATATGAGGCTGAAAGAAAACCGAGACAGGCTACCAAAGGATCCCTTCACTGGAGGCCGATTGAATGTCGATGGATCACGAGACATGAGATGCTCAGAAAATCGAAAACTGCCGCAGAAACAGAATGTGGATGGAACGCCAGATATGAGATACAAGGAAAACAAAACACGGTTGTCAGCAGATTTGAATTCTTCTTGGGAATACGAAGATCCGTGCAGAGATCAGCCATCCAGATGGTTGGATGACCAGTATAATTCACTTTTCAACTCAACAATACAGGGTAAGCATGAGTAAATAAGATGAAATTGATATGCATCAGTTCATTGAGTCAAGGAATTTTGCCGAAATTTTTCAATAATGTTTAAGAAAGGCACACATAAGTTTCAGAAAATTATCGTTTAAATTAGAATTTCAGTTTAGCAATTCTACGGAATATAAAATCATGGCAGTTCAAAAGTCATTGTAAAGTGTCAGTTGACCTCATTGTGTTCATCTCTTGTTCATTCATAAATACAGAGTACAGCTATTTAGATCAACAACTTACACAGAACGACAGCAGAGAGGAATCTGTTAAAGTTACAAAATCGGAGGCTTCGGCAGTGAGCCGTAATGATGAATATTATGAGAAGGATGATTTGATGGACCCCTCAGTAAGTATATGTTATGAAGTGTGTAAATTTTAAATCTGATGTCAAGGTGTTGACAGTTATGCTTTTCACTAAACGCATTAATGAAATTATTTTGACATACGTAGGGACAGACCATAATCATTATTCATTAGGAACAAATTTTTATGCAACTCAATAAATTCTCAATCTGATTTGAATCGGTATGGTTCATATTCACCTAGCGAAGACGTCAGCGTTCTAAACTATTCGACTGAAATCCCCATAATAATAGGTGGTTCAATAACCAAGCTAAGTTGTTGCAAATTTCTGACCATGACCCCTCCACATGCTGTGAAGTTCATATAGCAAACGTAATCAAAGCATTGAATACACTGCTTAACTAGGCAAACATAAGAAACATAGTAATCATGGTCTCGTAGCCAAGGAGAGTGAAAAGCAAACGTCTTACTAAATCTTTATTCTTTCAGGAAGCCTTAGAGAAAACACAATTGATAAAGAAAGATGGCAAGTCTGGTGAGTCATGTTTCTTCTACCAATTCTTTAAAAACTGAAAGTTTTATCTTTATCTTGCCATTTTATGTGAAGTATTTTGAATGACCTAGCAATATGCAATAGCCATTGTCTTTCCATCGTCAGAATACATTAACGTATGGTACAGAAGACTTTGCAAGAAAGAGGAAGTTCTGCAGAATGGAAGAGCCAACTGTCTCAAGTATGATAAAAATCGAAATGCAGATGTTGAAGAGGCTACTTATGAACCTGTCAGTTATGGGTGGCAAGTCAATCAGATTCAAGTTGGAGGTGAGGTGCCTTTATATTAGAGATGCACCATGAGCTCTTAAGAAGGTATAAAAAGTTTGAATTGATATATGGAGTGAATATGTTTCAGAAAGTGTAATTGTAGCTGCTTTTACAATGTCTTATGTAACTGGAAGTGGAAAGAATTTTTATTATGTGCCAAAACGTTTGCACACTGTAAATCAATACCAAGAGAAAGTCAAGACTTAGAACGCAAAACAAATAAAACTGGAAGACAAGAAATGGAGTTACATATAAAAGAAAATATTCTGTACATTCCTTTGTACATGGAGTGTGAGACGTCTTTCACTCATTGTCAAACAAAGTACCTCCTGTTGGCTTTTGATTTAACTTAACCCGTTCGAACTACAGTAACATATTTGGCAATTTTTAATATACATTGGCCATGATATACACTGAAACTTACAGTATTATAAGAAAAGTAAGAAACCGACGTAAGAAATACCCTGTTGCAATACAGCGTACATGTACAAATATACTCATTCCTATACAAGGAAAGTATATTAAGTCAGATAAACATATTATTTCGGTCCAGTTTAACGAGTCTGACAGAATATGCAGTTTGATGTAAATTGACACACTTGGAATCAATCTCTCAGTGTCACAGTAATACTTCCCTAAATACTAATGGCCGTATAGATTGTCATTGAAGCAAGTGTACTGTGTAGAAGTATCCTTTTCCATAGCTGTCTCATGGAAAATATATTTAACATCATGAACATGATGTAGCCCTGTTGAGGCGATTAAAACAGATTTCACATGAACGTTACTTACTTCTGTTTCATAGACCAAGTGTTGTTAATGTCTTCAAGGGATGGTGATACTGTTACATTTCCTGAGCTGAAGAGGACCCTAAATAAGGGAGGTTAGTATGATTATATGTAAGTATGTTACATGATCTCGTAGGGATTTGTAATCCTGCAGAAATACATGGATGGTAATTTGAGGGCAATACTAGTACTTTCGAAATCCCATGATTTACATCTTTTTGAAAGATATATCTTCCAATTATTCTCATATTCTACCCTACACCCATGAAGGAAATTCATAGGTATAGGAGTAAATTCATGGACATTAATGGGGAACTTATGGAGAGTGCAAGATTTGCAGACAGAAAGCTGATTTCACACTGAACATATTTCGGGGAGATTTATATGGAATCAAGCAAAGCTTGTGTTATCCTTACAATTTGATATATAAATGTACTTCTAAGTATAATCAACAGTCATTATTTCAGACAATCGTAATATTTTATTCTGCGACCTTATTATCTTAGTATACTTTTTTGTTTTGAATAGTAAAGATAAATTGAACTGCACGGTGGATACTAAGACATGGAATGGTTAGATTTAATGAGCGTATGCTGAATTTTTCCTCAGATCAGCCAATCAAGATATCACTCATTGTGTATTTCCGTGACAAAATTGAGAATATATGTACGATTAATATTATAAATGGATAGAGAATTATTGAAAAATGATGTTTCTATGTATACAGAAGAGATTATTCATGGTCCAGAAGAAGTGAGTGGCAGAGAAAAGGAAAATGGTGAATATGCCATCGGTTGTGTAACTTTGAACCATGGAAAAGGTGTGGACTACACATGGTTCCTGAACGATGAGCAGTTTACAAGTGGAAAAGATCTGTCTGTCATCCATGTGGAAGAAGAGGGTTGTTACCACTGTGTGGTAAAGTACAAGGGCAGACGAGAGAAATCATCAAGAGTCGAAATTATCAGCATTATCAATGTCAGTGGTAAGTGTATGTATTGATAATGTTTTTCTCAGTGAACCAATAGCTTTGCTATTGTGATAAATGTGGGAACGAGAAAACTGCAATCCCATCTTCTTTTCTATCTCAGAACTAGTAATTTACTTCCTAATACTGTTGTGTAGTCTTTTAAAATCTGAACTATTTCAGAAAAAGTATAAATTTGATTTACAAACACGATTGGAACTAATTTGGGATAATTGGATTTTCATATTTTACAAATTTCTCAAAAGTGTTAGGTACCATATAGCTGAATGTTGCAATATCGCAAATTACTCATAAAACAAGTGTGTAATATAAAAAAGAAAAGCAGATGAGATAACATTACATTACTTCTACATCAAATTATCCCAAATTAGTTCCTATCGTGTTTACAACAAAATGCCTCTAGAAAATACATATGGGTTTTTGTCGATTATGCATATGAGTTGCTTTGTCTCAATGACTGAACTTTAAAGGTCAGTGTCAGGCGTCAGATTGTCATGCCCGGAAATTTGCTTGTTGGATTAAATTTTAATGAAAACCAAAAGGCTATGCAATCCTCTTTCGGACTAGAAAAATCTCGATTCTTGGAATCAGACCTCCCACCTTTAATCATCTTCAAGATTCTGACCGATATAACAAACGTTTCAAATATTGCAAAACCACGAAAGTAAAGCCAAAATACTGACTTCACATCTTGTAATACCCTTTGTGATTTTATTTTATGCTACACGCTAGCTATAGTTGTTTATTACATGCCTCGATGTGAGTGCAAATCAGTGCATTGGTTTAAATAGGAACATCCGGGGAGTCTCGGGCCGTGTTAACGATGTACGTACCTGTTTCCATAGTTACCCGGTCATGTGAAACCCTTCGACGTCTCCGACGTCAAGTTGGATGCTTAACGCTAGATGTAAAATATCAATGCGCACACTGCTATTTTGGTTTTCGTTAAAATATGTTGATGCTGGTCAATGATAGTAAACTTGTTTGAGAAAGCCCTGCATGTAAATGTTATATGGCGTTAACTGTGAACAGGCATGTAATAAAATATTATTGCCTGAATACTTGATTTATGTGCCCTCGCGACTGGAGACAATTTGCCCTCCTTGTGTCCGGCAAATTGTCACCTGCTCACAGGCACATGAGCCCATGTATTCAGGCAGAACGTATATTTGAATCTCGGATTTCCTATTGTCATGTCATAACTGGCATATACCATTAAAACAAGAAATTTGATTTCCTGTTTCATGAGGTACGCTAAATATGACATTGAATGGGAAATGTGAGATTCATAATTTCAGACTTTACAATATATCATTAACACCAAACTTGTATTTTCTGCAGCTGACATCAAAATAAACAAGGAAGATTTGACATTTGATGAGGAGATAGGTGCTGCTTCCTTTGGTACAGTTTGGAAGGGGAAGTGGAAAGGCACTTTGGTGTCTATTAAAGAAGTCCCTCTGAAGCTCTCTGAAGTTCCACAAGAAATAGAAATTGTCAGGTTGGGAAATCACAATTTATTGTATTACACCCGTATGTATCGTATAATAACACCAAATGTGAAATTGGTTAGGTGTTTTGCACCTCGAAAGTGAATTACTTAAACTTTTGCTCTAACTTTCCTCAAGGAATCTTTCAATCATTCTCTTTCAACATAAAGAATAAAAATAGGGGGTCACCGTGCAAATTTTGGTAGTAGAGAAACAAATTCCCCAAGATTTACCGATATTAGAAATTCAAAATGGTCGCCATCTATGGAGAAAAATAAAAATTTTCGAATTTCGAAAAACTAAACCGGTGAAAAGTTTTCTTTCACCAAGAGCTTTAAAATGAACACCCACATGTAGTATATCAGAAGAGAATTGTAAAAGTTTGAGAGTCCGCTTGTCTGTCCCCGAGGTGCGTTCTACCTTAATTCATGTGCTACTGGTCAGATTCCTTTGATGTTTACGTTGATGTAGGTGTCTCTTACTTTTCTGGACCTGCGATCGTTTGAATTATCCATTATGGTTGAACAGGATATAGTGTCAATTTGAAAATTGAAAGAGACAAAACATGCCAAGTTTATAGTGTTCAGAAACCTAAGTTTGTTACCCGACACTTCATTTATTTTATTTTTTATTTTATTAAATACACAGATGAACGGGCAAACCCACTAACAGATGCACGAAATAAAAACAAACAGCACCACAAGACAATCATACAAAACAACCACACTAAAAATAAAACGTCACATGAAGTGTAAAAAAAATACACAAATCAAAAAATAGTACTTTTAGAATGACCGGATAAAATAGTTTTAAAAATATACAGCATAGAAAAAATATCTACGTTACATTTGGAACAGATATCGTTAAAAACAGACATGAATCTGGGCACTGTCGAGAATTTTGTACAAAGAACGCAAGTCTTGTTTAAGAAGGGGTTTCTTGCGTAAATTTCTACTGGGTCATAAAAATAGATTTGACTTAAATATTGGGTGAATCATAATTTGAATGGATTATTTTTGTATAAAAAGCACATATCAAGGGTAAGTCCACTATTGTACAACCTAGAGATGTTCAAAATTCTACAATAAATTGGGTAGCTGGACTTGCAGCAGTGAACATTGAGTTTGCGATATATGTACTTAACAAACTTAATTTGCACCAGCTAAATTTTGTCTGACAGGCTCTGCTGGTGGGATGACCACACAACAGAGCCTTGCTCTAGAATAGATCTTATATAAACAAAATACATGTACAAAGAAATTATTGCTAATATATCATTGAATGGCTGGCGAAAGCGCTTAATAAAACTAAGAGATTTGAAAGCTCTGAAAAAAATGTTATTGATGTGAAAAGAATAATTAAGATTAAGTAAGGTTAATGCCCAGATCCTTGATAACTGAGACCCGTTGAAGAGGAGTACCATTGATGGAGTGATCACGAGAGGAAATGACCCTTTTCTAAATAAATTTACATTTACTGATATTAGGTGACAGCTTCCAGTTTCTTCACCATTGAGCATATTTGGTTCCGTTCCCTGTATATTATTCTCAGCATTTCTCCATTTCTTCTTACAACACTAAATAAAACATGTAAAAGTATGCATGTCTAACTCGCAGTGGACAAATCTATTGCATATTGCACATTGGAATAACTTAAACAGGAACTTCCCCTATAAAAGCCGGATTATCGTAAATCTATGCAAATGTAAAAAAGCCACGCTACTTACCGGACGTGCCGTGTTTGGTTCCAGAATCCCATGATTTTGCCATGCTTCAGGTGTTCATTGTCATTAAATCTTGCATATGATGTCTGTGAATATATAGCGACTAAACTTGAGTCGAAAATAAACTGAAAAACTCTTCCGTTTTTTGTCGAAGAGCGCATATGTTTCAAAATGTGTTCCCTGTACGACCATTTGACCCTTCTTTGCATTATGTCACTAAAGTGTCCATCATGATTATTCAAATTTATCACACGGTCAAAGCGATGCTACGATAATTCAAAAACTCTCGCCTAGTGTATGCAAACGGCAGCGTCATCAGTAATTCCTTTATTGTGCGCCCGCGGTCCTGTAACTTCCCGTTTAATGCAACTGGCTACTGCGTTGAACACAAATAAATGTATTATTAATCATAGTCTACTTTCCTCATTTTGCCAGAAAACTGCGACATGCTAATATTGTGGCTCTCCTTGGTGCCTTTGTAACCAAGGTCAAGTTTTACATCGTCAATCAATTTATTTACGGTGACAACCTGAATGAACTGTTACACCATGCGGATGAAATACCAAAGGTAGGAAGATTGATAAGTGGTCTTCAGGACTGGAAAACCTGTATAGTGTGCCTCAGCCATATTACACAAAAATCATTTGAAAAGACATGCGTCAATTTCTTTTGATTTTATACTCCCTATCCTATTACAAACATATGATTGTTCAGAGAAAGCCCGGACCCACTGATGATAATGGTCATTTAGTCTCGATGTTACGAAATGCAAGGTCCTCGCTGTTTCATTGATAAGAACCTTCTCTTATTCTCAGACAAATTTGATATGCATTGATTAGAGTGAATAGTATGAGAGATACCGCTGTTCGTATTGACACAAGTATTGCTAATATGTGAGAAGCACGATTCAGGTTGCGAGGAAAACACTTGGGTTTAATATGAGGAATAGCCATTGTATTAATGATGGACGTGTTTTAAAAGTGTTGTACCTTACCATGGTATGGTCCAAACTTGAATATGCTTCTATTCTCTGGAATGGTATGAGTAAACACCATTCTAACAGAACTGAAAGTGTGCAGAAGAAATTGTAAACATTACTTCATAAAAGAATGACAAAAGCTTATCGCTTAATATTTACGGCTGACAGTCATTAAAAACAAGAAGGATTATTTGTGACAAAATATTTTTTGATACAGATGAAAGGTTAATGGTCATGTCTCGACATCCCTTTTTGGTTTTCATACACCGAAGTTTTTAACTCGGCATACTTCTCTGTTTCATGTGCCCTTCGCTAGAGTCAATTGTGTTCGTTATATATACTCTCTTTTTAGCTGCATTCCGAGACAATCCGTTCGTGAAGAAGTGGGTTGATATAGATGTTTTTGTCACTTTCAATGGTTTTAAAATATGTGAAAACTTTTTCTCAGTTATTGTTAAAGTTTGCCTGTTTCCTCTCTGTTTTAATTTTATTTGTATTGTTCTAACAGTCATTATCTATAAAATGAAATTTGAAATATACACAGCAATAAACACAGCAGATAAAAATACTGTATGCAAACAATTTAAACATGCACATCACTCAAGATTAATATAATCCTACACCTCAATGGTCAGCTATAAAATGGAAATATGGTTAGAGTTCGAGAGCAAGTTCATCCAAGACCGGTGTTCTTCGACTGTCAGCATACCGGGGGCATGAAAGTTTACTTTTCTTATATGTTACTTAATTGTTACAGTTGGAGTTAGAGGCCAATGGCTATGTTGCATATCAAGTGGCACTTGGATTGCAGTATCTGCACACCAATAAGATTGTCCACCAGGACCTAAAGCCAGCAAACATTCTGGTAGGTTCCAAAAGTTAACAGTCCATGTGTGAAAAAAATCATACCTCACTAAAAGTGCACAGACTACACCTTATTTTGTTTGCAGTGTTCCACAATAAGGCATACAGTGATCAGTGCTTGATAATGTACACCGTTGAATTAGCAAGGTTATTAAAATGAAGTAATTTTTCTTTAACTTTCCGTTACACATAGGTCGAGGCAAAGAGCCGAAAAACCTACATTTGTGACTTTGGTTTGGTTGAGCAGAAAGATAGGTTGGCCAAAACCTCATCTACCAGAGATTGCAATTTTAAGGGCACCCTAGCCTATTGCGCCAAAGAAAGTATAGAGAGCAGCTCAATGAAATCGACACCTTGCGTCGACGTGTACAGCTATGGATGTGTGCTGTATGAAATCTACACCAGGAAGATGGTGTGGGAAGGACTGGGGCTTACCGAAACTATAGTGAAGATACTTGGTTGCCGCTACCCATCATTGAATGACATCAAGGATGTCACTGTGAAGGAGGTTTTGTCTCTGATCTTTGTGAAAGCAGGGCAAAGACCCACCGTGGATGACATATTACCCGATATAAAGTGTTTAGTTCATAACCGATATACAGAATACATATAACGGTTTGAACAATAACTGGTTGATTACTGTTTATTACATGCCTCGATGAGAGTGCAAATCAGTGCATTTATTTCAGTAGGAACGTCCGGGGAGTAAGCGGGCCGTGTGAATGATGTACAGACCAGTTTCCATAGTTACCGGTCCGGTAAAGCCAAGGTAGACGCTTAACGCTAGATGTAAAATATTTATGCGCGCACTGCTATTTTGACTTTCGTTAAAATCTGTTTTATGGTGATTAATAATGGTAAAATTGTTTGAGAATGCCCTGCATGTAACTAAATGTCATCTTACGTTAACTATGAAGAGAAAAGTAACAAAAATATACATAGGTTTATGTTTCCTCTCAGCAGAAGATGATTTGCCCTCCTGGCGTCGGGCAAATTGTCCCTGGCGTCGGTCGGGCAAATTGTCACCTGCTCTGAGACTCGGGTACACAAAACTGTGTATTCAGGCAATAGAGTTGCGCCAGGTGCAGATAATATTACGGTTACCATGCCTTCATAAGCATGTAATTCATGGTACCCGCAGACGTGTGGGTTAAAATCACAAGCAATGCCGAGACGATTCAAACAAAGACATTTCATTCTTATTTTATTCTAATTTTTTTTATTTTATTTTATGCAGAGGTGCCTAACACATTCAAGATCAGAGTCTCCGGATTCATACAGCATAATTTGGAATTGTGACGCTGTTAATGAATCTACATTTAGTGTATGATACTGTGGTAATATACTACCAGGTATATGTTGTCTTCTGTTTGCAGGTCATATAAGATACACAGCAACAAGCTTACAAAAGTGTTATGTGATATGTGATTTCTTGATACATATTGTATAAAGTATATATATTTTAGTGAATATATTAAATTTCAGTCGGAGGTTGTATTATATAATTCTTTTTTTAATCCAATTTTATCTCAAACACCTCAGCTTTGCCTTAAAAAGCAAATTTTGATACTATCGTATCGTATATTTTATATAACAGTCAACATAACATTATATTACAAACTTAACAGTAGATATCTTTAATTAAGAATACTTTTCCCACAATAATATGAATATTTTATATGATTGCACTGAGTAACAAGTTTCATAGTTTTACCCAGAGCACTTGGTTTACCTTTTAGCTCAAGTTATCTCTCCGAAAACTTAAGTTATTTTGTCAGTCTGGTTTTTTATGGAATCATAAAAATTAGGAAACCTTTACTGTGATATTTTCATTTTAATGAAACACACGAGAGCAACATTCTGCCATTTAAACATTCTGGAAGTGACTTGTTGAAGAACAATATAAGTGCATAGTGTAATAATGGTTACATCACTGCCCATTGCAATAATGTGGTATTTATAGCATCGAAATAAAGATCATTCATTAATAAATAATGTTCCTTCCTTAAGAAGCGACGTAGAGCTTTCATGAAAACAATGCAAAGGTTGCATCATAATTTACCTCGATATTGATGCCAAATTACAGCAATAATACCTTAAACTTTTTTCTGGTCCAACGAATAACCTTATTGGGCTTAAAGGGGGGTGGTCGTCGGAACTGCGCGTGTGCGACTTTCTTGTTTATAAACAATGTATTTCATGCATGATATCTATATGCATCACTTCAACATAGCTGCAACATATAAAGTTTACGATATTCATTGTTAACAAGCATGTCTCAATCGCCAACGTACCCTAGATACAGTATTTACATCGGTCGTAGGGGTCCCTGGCAAACTTTGAGCAGAGTTCCGACGACCATCCCCTTTAAATGTAGATTCTTGCCATCTAACGAAGACGATAGGTTAAAAGTGTACACTTTCTTCGCTGGCTGGTTGGGAGAAAGTATATTATTCATACTCTGCTGTTTCATTGCACTATGCTTCTGTCAGTCAATGCACTATTGGATATTGCATTCAGCTGATTTAACAAAATTTGCTTTCAGATAAGCTCGTGCAAAGTATTATTCATAACTGCTTTAGTGTCTTTTGAATTTAAGTCTAAAATTTTGTCGCCAGCGTACAATGGCGATGTACTATGTCTGATGATGCAAAATTAACCGTTCACTACAATTCCCTGTAAACAGGTGCAAACTCACCATTGACAACAATGGTTGTGGTACAAACCATGAAGGTAAACAGGTTAATACTGTTCTGCACCAGCGATCTTTAAAGGGAGGCAGTCGTCGGAAGTGCGCTCAAAGGTTGCTAGAAACCCCTACTACCGATGTAAACACGGTATCCATGGAACGTTGGCGATTGATGGAAGTTAAAACATCATTGTCATAATGTACATCGTTAAATTTAAATGTTGCAGCTATGTTGACATGATGCTTCTATATAGTGCATGAAATACATTGTTTGTGAACACGGAAGTCGTACATGCGCAGTTTCGACGACCGCTTTCCTTTAACTCAACTATCACTCCCTTGGAGTGAGCAGTCATACTGGCGACACTACTGCTAGATTGGCATGACGAATCAGTGGCCACAATGTACAACAAGAAATGAACAAACACAACCCTTTCAATAAACTCACTACCTCCACAGGTAAGCAAATCACCGAATCTTCTTTTGATATTAAATCATACAAATATTTATATCGAATAATCCTTATGCCACGTATTACATTTTTGAGGTTCAAAATGCAGTTATCAGCTACTCTAGAGAATACTACCTTGATATGGACAGATTTCTGATAAATTTTATGCAAGGGAAATTGTAAAACGCTTGTTTCAGATTTTCGATGAGGTAATATCATCGTGGCTGTGGATCCATAGCTGTGGTGTTTTCAGAAGGGATTCCTGACTTTTACGGGCTGGTTTTGACTTTTACGATTTTAACCCGCTTAAAATCGTAACAGTCAAAATCAGCCCGTAAAAGGCAGAAATCCCTTCTGAAAACACCACAGCTATGGACCCACAGCCAATATCATCGTGGCTACATTGCATTATTGATAAACAGTCTCTCTCTCTCTCTCTCTCTCTCTCTCTCTCTCTCTCTCTCTCTCATTTACATGGACTATGTAAAATTACTCTTACATTTAAAATAGCAATATGGGATACTGTATTGGGGTAATTAATGTCTGCATGCTGAATGTATCCTTTCATATATGCAAATGTAGTCACATGATAAAATTTCCCCGCCATCCGGAATACTCTCTCCCAACATGGCGTGGCGGATGTATGTAGCCTGTCCCCGGCGGTGGCAGTCCCCGGGTTGGTGGGTACCCATGCATGCTTGTTACCCAAGTTTGAAAAGTACCCCCTTTCCTAGAATATTTCTGAGAAAAACACCCCCTATTTGTGGCAAATCTGGGAGAAATTAGCTGTAAAAAACATACCCTTATTTTCGAAATCTAGGAGGTTAGTATGTTGACTTCCAGGGTTGACCCTGAAGGTTGACTTTGTATACATGTACATACATCACAAATGTTTGTCCTCACCTGATTTTTAGTCACATTCATTTTCTTTGTGAGTGAGACTAGACCAGATTTAGTGTCCCAGGGAGATTATGAAAGGACTACCCCTAAAGACCCCCTTTTCCGTGAATTTGGTAACGCGCATGGGTACCCACCAACCCGGGGACTGCCACCACCGGGAGCCTGTCTACGTCTCTTGAATAGAGTTTACTTGTTTTCGTTCAACTATACGTCAGCCGTCACTGGAATCGAACCCGAATGTGCAGACAAGAACATAACAGTCAGATACATCTTCGATTACTTATTTGGAATGATGATTCGATACAAATTAATTTTGACCAAAACCTAGAACTTGAAAAGAAAGTAAAAAGAATCAGCTTCCTGGAGTTTTTGGAGTGTGTCTGAGACTACATGCGATATTTTTTCGCATCAAATATTGGCTTTAGTATCTTTGACATTCAAAAATTAAGGTATGGAAAATTTTCCACTCTGCAAACATTAAGCTTATGTGTTCGTTGCGGTAAGCATGCACTGATTTACAGGTGAATTTAATATCAAAACCTCTGGATGCATTTACTCAATTGGATATAAAGAAACAAACGAGGGAATTTTGATATATGCTGATTCAGTTCTAAAAGGGTGTGATAGAATAAAGGTTTCAGAAATACAGTTTTATGTGCAACCTACACAGAACTTTTTGACCTTGGCGCGGCCAATAATTTCAGTACAATGGCGAGTCAGGTATAAGCGCTGTCACCGTCCGCCCCGACACTTGCCAGACCTTTCAAGAGCTGTACTGCAGGTCTTATTATTATGTAAAGGGTACATCCAGCATCAACATGTAGCTGATAAAATCGTGCTGAGAATACTGCAGTGCACCGTTCACTTCACTATTGTACAAAAAGTCAGGTACATTGCTTGATGGGCGCAAAGCTCTCGAAAAGGTATCAGCGCTGCTGATTCGAAGAAATTTACATAAAGCTAAGGAGTCTGGTCCAGTGACGTGACCTTTGCACGACACTACGACCTCGTGACTGGGTTGAAAATAGAATGGGTCGACTCCAGGATAAAGTGATTTTACTTTCAGCCGCAGCCCAGGGAATTGGCAAAGCATCTGCGCTGGTGAGTGGTATCATACAATATTGACAAGTAGTGCTTGTTAGTGTTATAGCACAGTCACAATAACGGATTCCGACAAGGTCAGCCCGATCGATTGTTTTGGAATCAACAGACACCTCAACACCAGACTTATGCCTTTGTTTTTACGGAGAACAAGCTGTATGTTGCCTTCGGGTTGTAGTGCCATGTGTCATTTTTTGGTTGATTTGAGGTGTCCAAGAGGAATCTAATTTTTCATTGATAATTGTATTTTCCGTCTCGGCACTGGACTCAAATACGGGAACTCAGCTCTGCGTGGCAGGGGCATGGCATGTTTTACCAGCTGGGCAACCGTGGTGAATGGTGCAGGGAGGCGTAGCCGGTGTCGCGATGTCGGGGTTATAGCCCTGCTTGGCAGGACGCCGTGTGTTACCGGCCACAGGCCTGCCACGAGAGGCCTGCCACGCAGAGCTTATGTCGCGTACAGCCGTGTTATGCAGAACTAGGGTTAACGGAAGCTGAACAATTGTAGCTATTCACGATCTCTGAACAAATTGAAATGTCGGTGCAGGATTTGGGTAGTTGACCTCCAAAATTGCTGCAGTACGTACTGCAGCGCAGCTCCGAGGTTTTGCCGTCCAACCCACGACCCCAGGCAAAATATCCAGCTACTTTACTTCACCTACTGACTGACCTCCATGGGCGCGGTACGCCTCTTCACCCTTGAAAGGATTTAGGTCGCAGAGCCTTGAAAACGAAGCATAACATCTAAGAGAGGCGTTGCAGTATATACGACCTTGAAGGGAGGGAAATTTATCTATTGTAACATCAGAATCAAGAGTGCTCTATCAGGGTTTTCAGAAGAATGTTTTTTTTCAGACAGAGAAGTGAATTATAAGCAGAGGAAAAGGCAGGACAAACGCCCAGTGGAGAGAGTACTAGAGGGGGATAGGGTTTCCCTGTCGTAAGACATTGAAAATATTTAACAAACTTTCATGCCCTTAGGTGCAATCTGAAAGAGACAACAGCTGAAACTACAGAGTTTGATAGTAAAATCAGTTTTTCATAGTAAACTCCCACCAACACTTTCATAGAAGAATGGAAAGAGACTCAAAACTGTGTTTCTGAATGAAAGGTCATCACTCTCTAAGTAATTTTGTCCCGGGTACAGTGATCATGCTTCCACATGCAAATTTGACCAATTGAATTATAAAAGAATTATTACCAAGAAGAATAGTTTATCTGGTCCATCCACCGACCATGTTTTAAAATATTAAGTTACTATCACCACATTGTTCTCATTAACCCTTTGAGTGCTGTAATTTTTCCACCAAAATTTTAGTGCAACACTTTACCAAGTTTTATAAATTTTTTCTGTAATTATTTGGATAATGTTGGACCAAATGGGCATCACATTTCATCCGCTATAAATGGAAAAAAAATTACTTGGTTATATTCTATAAAGGCTACAAAAATTGACTTTGGTGCTCAAAGGGTTAATTCGTTTGACTCTGCTTATATCACTAGACCAAAGATTTTGTGCTTGAGATGCCAACCAAGTCACTTAAATTAAATATGAGGGAACACTTTTTATACTAATTAACAACAATTCAGATCTGTATTTAAGTGCTAATTACTGCTTTATTCATGCTAATTACGTTTCATACATATGACTCCCAAATTATGGCTGCGGCTCAAAGTCTTTGACATAAATTAGTCACTCCAGAATATTGTGGCTGATGGATAAAAATTCTGGCATGAAAACTGCTCAGATTAATCACACACAGCATATTGTAATTGATCCCATATCTCACTCTGATTAAAATGCTTAGTAATAAACGCATCACTTTAATTCTGCTGAATATTATTCACTCAAAATGCAAGATGTCCTTAATACTCTCTCAACCTTCAACAAACGTTCTAAACCGATGTTTACTCCTATATACGACTGTATTTATAGCTGGGTAATAATGTTGTTCATAAAAGACAGGCATACTTATGGCAATAATACTTTGTATATGATATATCCAAAGGAATACACTGACTTCATATAGAATGACATTATCGACGACTCAGTAACAGTAATCGTGAATGTTTACCACTTTATATCCTGTGATAATTTGTGAAGCAGTGCCGTTCAATAATCATAACATTTCTCCTTAATTGCGTCTGGTGAAAAATTCTGCTACAGCCATGATCCAGTTTTGCCGGCTGCTCGCTCCTAATGGAAGCAGTGCTTTATTCAGATCATTGTACCTGGTACATCGTTGTTTAATGACATACTGAGATTCACATAATTCCAGTCCCCTGCAACTCAGAAAAGGTTTCCTACGTTATATTTGTCTTAAATCGCAGGCACGTGATGTTTCCATAATCAAAGAATAACAAGTTATACAGGATGTTGATTCATGAATTGTTCACTTAGTAGATGTGTTGCTAGTCACCTTGCATTGCTGCCTGATCACCAAAGAGTACTTGTAAGTCAAATTGACAATGACATTTAGAGTTTTAGGCCATGAACTTTCCTATTGTTGTATTCATCTTTTAATGTTTACTACAGCTGTTGTCAGGTTATGATACTCCCATGTTCAGCAAGGTAATTGCAGAATATTTCTTGGTTTTAGCACAGTAGACTGAACAGTGAAAGATCTGTTGCTCGAGGTTGCTGTACTGCTACCATAGAGGGGAGCATAAATAGCGCCCTCAAGCGACAGATCTTTCGGCCTATTAGCATGGAGCCTGGTCTTGCTCCATGGTCTATGTTTCAATGCACACATTTTACAGGGTTTGTTTTGTCACCCACCGCACCTGAGATTCCCAATTACATGAAAAACTATTACATAGCATTATCATCATGAGTTATTTTGTATTTTTTAAACTGTAAACAGGCATTTGCCAAGGAAGGTGCTAAAGTCATTGCCACTGACATCAATGGAGAAAAACTCAAAGAATTGGATGATGTGCCAGGTAAGTGAAATTTGCAGGCTGAAAGTGATGTGTGTTTTAACATGTGTTTTTTAACATGCATTCTCAGTCTTTTTATCCTAAAAGGGTGTCGGTTTTGGTCACATCCAAATAATTACTATAGAAAGTCTGCAAACTCTGATAGCAAGTGTGTAGAAGATGAACAGCATTCTATTTATAATTTCTTGCAAATTCTACACCAGCCAAAGAAATCTTTTGTTTGCTGCAGTTGCAAAATATAACACCACATTTTATGATATGCCGACCTTCCATACATGCTTAATTCATAATGAAAAATACAAGTATATCAATTCCTCTAGCACAGTACATATCTATATGCATTAAATTGAGAATGGAACGCCTATCAGGAATGTAATCGTCATTTGTTTTTTTCTGGCTATCTTGATGAGATTAATTATTCTATCATTTTTTGTGTGAATTGTTTTCACATTATTACTTTGTTACTCTGTTTTGGTTTCTCTTGAGTAACTTCCTCATTTGTTTTTGTAACGCTTTTGTCCCCTTCAGAGGAAAGTTTATTCAGTAAAGATAATGTAATATATACCCACAGCCCATAAATAGCCTCTGTGCAGGGTTGGTATGATGCAGATCTCAGCAAAATTGAAGTTTCTGCTTAAATATGAAAAAGTCACACAACCTCCCATCTGTGTTCCGAAAACAAAGAAAAGATACAAGTCTGTATGTACTTTTCTATTTTATTTGTACTCAAAATGAAGCTATTTATAATAGTTAGCCAGATAAAAGAGAGAAGACCACAAATGTAATGTTAACATTCAATATAACACCTTACTAGTCATTCACATCATGCACATGCTCAGGTGACACAATCTTACCCCCCTGCCCCCTTTGACTTGTAAGGTTATAATTCATTATTTTCAGAGTATTACCATTGAAAGTTATGAATTATTTCAAACTTTGTGTGTACCATGATCAAAATTTTACAGTCAGACAGAGAAATATAGTCAGCGGAATCAAACTGAAGGCAAACTTGATTCACCACATAAAAATTTTATACCATGGACCTCATAATTCCAAAAACGCATGTTCAGTCAGACTTGTGAGGGCGCCAGTCGTCATTCACCAAGACGAATGACATTGTGTTTCTTTTTCTGGCAGAATCAAATAATCAAAATATTTTTTACTGTCAAACTTGATTTGCCACATAAAAAGTCATACTATATGTGTTATATTTAAAAGTAAGTGTGCTCAGTCAGACTTGTGAGGGCGCTAGTCATCATTGACCAACATGAGTGAAATGTGTTCTTTTTCTCTCCTCTTGTTCTTTCAGGGATTGAAACAAAGGTGTTGGATGTCACTAACAAAGATGCCATCATAGCCTTCGTTGGACAGTTAGATAGAATTGACGTACTCTTCAACTGTGCCGGGTAGGATGGAATTTTTACAGAAAATTTCCGTTGTGTCCATCTCAACACGATTACTGGAGCTCCGTTACCTACTGTGTATTTTCTGCCTTTTGGGGAACTTTGTTATTTTTGTATGATACAGTTTCCTGTTTTTTTCTTCCAAAATCATCCCAAAATGCCTATTTGTCACCTTGTCAACACAGCCTGTATGTTTGTTGTGCCTGATTTTTGACAAGTGAATTCTAGTCTGGACTTGAATTTACGAAGTTAGTTGTACTGTAAAATGTACTCAATTGTTATGCTGTGTTTGCAAGGCTGGTACTTTGTATTTCAACATGATTTAGGAAGACAAATAGAAAAACGACCTTGTTTTCTGAGTCAAAAACAACGAAAACATTGGTGTATTATGATCAAAACGGAACAAATCTACGCAGACTATTTTCTTCCACAAACGCACTCATGTTTGAGCTCTCAGTGTCAAACTAAATTGTCCTTCCCTGGACTAAATCTAACACGCCAGACTCCACAGACTCAGTACACCCAAGAGGTCATGTGATGGCATTACAAACAAACCAACATGTACAAACACACAAAGAAGTTCACATATTTCTATGCATGTTTGTACACTTGGTTTTGTTTATAAATTTATATATCATGGTTCAAGTCATATTCTAGGTTTAACCCATTGGAAACTACTGATTCAGCCAACAAAAACAAATGTTACTGAAGAACATTTTTAGCTCATATTTGGTTTTGTATATAAATACCAAAAAGAGCTTATATGATGAGTTGGTGGCGTCTGTATGTCTGTATATTTGTAGGTATGTATGTGCTGATGTATGTCCATCACACACAAAGGCTCCCATACCGCCAGAGCTACCATCTCAGTATTTGGTGTACAGGTAGATGTAGGGGTTGAGATGTGTATTTGTTCAAATGAACACATCAGTGTCAAAAATGTGCAAATGAGGTAAGAAAAAGTGAAATCCTGCAAATGTGCAGGAGTGATGGCATGCCAGTAAGAAACAGGCCAACTCCACTGATCTTGAGTCATTTCCTGTCATTGTTTACAGTCCGGGTTATGTCCATAGAGAGGATATTACGATTGACCAATCAGCGAACCTGCCGCCGTAACGTCATGAATAATTAACCATGCAAACCTTGGCTCGTACATTGCAACGAGTTTGGAACTTTTCGGCTTCATTTCGCCTTTTATTTTTAGCACTGGGTAGTTTTTAGATGTAGACGTTACGCACAATGTTCAGTGCGGCCGAGATGGTGACCGACACAAGTGGTTAGTACATTGAAAATTACTTATTTGGATGAATTTCGTGGCCGGGTAAGGCTCCTAGAAATCAGTATTTGACCCTTGTAAATCTACAGTAAGTTATTTGTCGCCAAATATCGCCTATTTTTGGTCAAATTTCAATTTAACCTTGCCATCTGCAGTATGGAGAATATTTCAAGCTTTGCAAAGATGGGTCAACTGTTTTAGTCGGTCATCGGAGCACGATGGAGCACGATTTTTTCGATCACCATGCATTGCCCGGTGCGATTGACCCTTCGCTCAGAAAAACGCGCGCCGGATCAATCCCCGAGAAGTTAACCAAAAGCTGGAAAAGAGAACGAAAAACGTCCAATAACTCTTTGTCGAATATGGTCAAGGGTAAAGAAACTCAGAAAACTATTCCTGAAGAAATCTTACAATTTTTAACACGGTAGAACGTCGCCAATCGATTGGAGCTAAGATACTTCCGGGTAGCCAACAGTCTCACTGCATGCACTGGATCGGTGGATCTGTCAGGTCATATCGCGATCTGAACGAAGTGAACCGACGTAACCTTTGACCCTTGTTACATATACTGTACGTGATTGGTTCTTGCCTTAATTTCATTACATATACGGTACGCCATTGGCTCTTCCCTACTATCCTCTATATGGACATAACCCGGACTGGTTTATGAACTGTTACATATTAACAGACCTGCTGAAACCATATACAGTAGAGGGGGGAAGACCATCTATACTCCAACTAAGAGGGGCTTGTTTCTGCTATGCATGTTGCCAAAGTTGACCTCCAGTACCTAAAGTTTCAGACTTTAATTACTTTTGTCATTCTTGTTTTTCTGGTTTAAATATTTCTTGTTGTTTTTCAGGTTGTACTGTGCAGAAATCATTGTCATAACATCAACGTAGAATTTTCCTCCACTGAACAAATAGAAACAACATTTATTGTTGATCATTGGTAACCCATACTGGTATATACCAATTCTGATCAAATTTGAGCGACACCGTATAATTGCGGTATTTTTGTTGATTGTGATCTTTAGTAAACTTCAAATTTTCGAATTTTGTATTAACTCATTTTGTATTACAGCTCCATAAATTTAATTTAGGCTTTTTGTAATATCTTTGTTCTCTTTGTAAAGTAATTTTTTTGTTTGACTCAAAAAATTATGTTGGAATACCCCGTATTCATCTTGCTAATACAGTGTATTGTATGTAATATCTAAATGTTAAAGATCCATCAGCTGTTACTTTCGTCATTTTTTTTGTTCTGTTTGTTCTGTGTATCATCTGCAGTTTCTGGTTTGAATCCCTGAACCATGGAGAAATTCCTGATATTTACCGGTAGTTCATAAATATACCCTATATGAGTATAATCTGCATTGTTATTGTTTAAATTTTGTATTCAGGTCCGGACTAGAATACATTTATCAACAATAACGATGGTGGTTTCACATACACAGGCTGTGTTGGCAAGCAGGACAACGGGCATTGGTCATGATGATCGGATTATAGTAAAATTCTGTAGTCGATACATTGAAACAGAGTAGTGAAAAATTAGTCAAAAGTTACAGCTTAAATGTCCCTTTAATGTTGAGATCTAAATTTTAGCCAGCGCTTGAATTGAGTTGTCAACAAACATTATGATATTGGACAGTGTTTGTGAAACGAATACTTTCTATTTCAAAAAACCTTAGTACAAAAAAAGAAGAAAAAGTCCTCTTGCTCAAGAAGGAAATCAATAAAAACATCATCAACAGTTATAGCTGTTATGCCTCTAATGTTGTATCAGTGTGATTTTGCCATCTTTTCTGTGTTTTCTGAGATTTTACTTCAAATACATTTTCTTTACAGACATAAATGTTTTTAGTTTTGAATCTTCATAATATCAAGAATTCTTTACAATATCTTATCTTTTATAGTTGATCCAGTATTTCTGTCCATTATCTCTATGTTCAGTGTATTTTATTGGTGGAAACGTTTTCATTTTATTATGTTGTCAGATATGTTGCACATGGTACCATTCTGGACTGTGATGAGAAAGATTGGGAATTTTCCTACAATCTGAATGTAAAAAGTATGTATTTGATGTGTCAGCAGGTCATACCAAAGGTAAAGTGAGAAGCATATTCTTTTTCAACCCTTTCGCCATGATGGTTTGGCCTAAACCCATTGTTATCAATGTTTAGTGTGGACCTTTTTACAGGTTATTAGGGGTGAGCAGGTTGATTGAACAGAGTTGATTTTGTTCACACTCGCAACATAATTGCAACCTAAAAGTACGCGCAAGTGTTAATTTTTTTTATATTTCTATGCGTGGCTTTCATGGGGTCATTTTGCGACACTCAGGTCACGCCCGCAGTGGGGATCATGGTTGGCCGTCTGTGACGTCACAGGTGTGTTCATTTACATCGAATAGCGGTCCAACGCCGCCTTATCTCTGCCCGGTATCCGCTTACAAAAAAGTGTTCGCGCTGCCCATTCGCCACGTTCGTTCGCCAATGCGAATCGAAATCCGAAGTGGCGAAAAAAATCGATCCTAATTCGCCACAGTGGCGAAACTGATGTTTGTTTAAAAAATATGGTAAAATAAAGAAAAAACGTGGATTTTTAGTCTTTTGTTTAATCTGTGCTTCTCTCTCGGCGATTCACAAAAACTGTCTACACTTCCGTATTATTGCGTTCTTTCCGTCGTACATATTTGCAATCGAGCCAAGTCTTGCAAGAGATTTGACGTCATTTAGTCTAGTGCTAGTGTACAACATGCATAAATGGCTCTCGCGAGAATTGAAACTTGACACACGCAATCGAGCCCTCGCGATAAATTTGACGTAATTTTGTCTAGTGTACAGTTAGCCCTGCGTACGATGCTGTGTGTTCCGCTACAGCTAATCGCCCCACTCACCACATTTAGCTGTAGCGGAACACACAGCATCGTACGCAGGGCTAGTGTACAGCAGGCATAGGATCCTAGGAACGCTCGCTCGCGGGAATTGAAACTTTTGCTATACATAGCAGACACACACATTTTAATCAAGGCAACAAGGTTCGGTGTTGCAGTTGATTTACATTGCAGTCTAGATGTTCTGTGTTGTGCATTTTAATTCCATGTTGAGGGTCGATTTGCATCGCGGTCCAGTCCTCGTGGTCCGGTATTCCCCGTTGTTCTTCAATTTAATCGCCGTCCCAACGACGCGTTCCGTGTTGCTGTCGATTTATATCAGGGAGGCCTCTACCTCCATGATTTGTATCGCGATCTCTACGTTCCGTGTTGTTGTTCGTTTTAATGGTAGTCTCAACGTTCAGTGTTGCTGTTCATGCAGCTGATTTGCATCGCGGTCCCAACCTTCCGTGTTGTAGTTCATTTTAATCACTGTCCCATTTACGTTTTAAGTTACTGTCGATTTGCATTGCGGTCCCGACGTTCAGACTAGTGCATTTTATAAGTGGCAGTGACAACGTTCAGTGTTGGTGTTCATGCAGTTGACTTGCATTACGGTCCCAACCTTCTGTGTAGCGAGTAGCGAGGCAGGCTCAGCCTAGGGACCGTGGCCGATCGTACGAACCAGAAGAGACAAGCACATTATGGTTCAAACACTCAACACTGAAAAAGTTTACAGTTGAGCTGTTCATGCTCTTGCTGCTGTCACAGCCACCAAAAGAACAACGTCTTCCCATAGTGAAGGAGGACACTGTCCTGATCATGTAAGCGGAAACCCTAGAAGTTATCCCCCATGGGGAGCTCACGGAGGTGTGAAATACTTACTTCCCGTTATGAGATACGGAGTCGGGCAAACTTCGGAAAGCCGAAAAAAGTCGACTGGAGAGGCTCGGGGGACACGCCCACATTGCATTTTTCTTTTGCCATATTTCATAATCACGCGCGCTAAACGAAAAAAGAAATGAATGTAACTGTTTTATAGACCATCAACTGTATTTCTGTGATTTTGCAACATGGGCATTTCACCAGACCTTTAAGTTTAATATTGGTATCTGAACGATTTCATCCCCATTCTGTACAAACAAGTCCATGCTAACAATTGATAACAGTGAGTTTTCAGCCAAACCACGGTGATGATAGGGTTGAAAATAATCATTGTCATATTAACTCATAATTATTGAAGAAAAACTTTCAAAGTTTGTACGGAAATCGTATTCAAAGGCAATCCAGATCTCGAGGGACAAAAACTTTCAAAATAGTGCTGCAAATGATATGGTGGTCCCAAATAGACACATAAGTGAGTCAACGTGTTGCAGGTCAAGAAATCCACAAATTTGCACAGCTTTACAATGATTTAAGGTATTATGCACCTCAAAAGTGAAAGACTTAAACTTTTGCTCGTACTTTCCTCCATGAAACTTTCAACAATTCTCTTTCAAAATCAAGAATAAAAATCGGGGGTCACCGTGCAAATTTTGGTACTAGAGAAACAAATAACCCAAGATTTACGGATATTTGAAATTCAAAATGGCCGCCATCCCTGTGTTAACTCTATGGAGAAAAATACATTTTTCTAATTTCGAAAAACTGAGCCGGTGAAAGTTTTTTTCACCAAGAGCTTTAAAATAAAACCCCACAAGTTGTGTATCAGAAAAGAATTGTTAAAGTTTGAGAGTCCAAATATCTGTCCCGAGGCGCGTTTTACTTTAAGTGAGCAAGAAATTCACTTGAAAATAATAATGACAAAGAAGTACACAAAATTGAAGTACACAATTTTATCCCCCTTATCATCCCCAACAGATGATTACCCAAGGTGGTGGCAGTATAATAAATATGGCTTCCATTTGCTCCAGTTTGAAAGGTAAAATCTTATTCAACTACATTTTGTCTTGAATCTTAGCCACAAGTTAAAGGCTGCTTAATGCCAAGACATCTACCTTGTAAGCATCATGGATTATAATGCATGCACTTGAATTTTGAACTTTGAGCAAAGTGGGGTGAGACAAACCTCAAACTGCGTAGCAAAGCTTGGTTGTTAACATTTTGAGCTGTGTGACTCTTAGTTTCATACTACACTTTATTTGGTTTTCCTTTCTTAGGCGCTGCAAACAGATGTGCATATGGCACTACTAAAGGTGCTGTGATTGGCCTAACCAAATCCATAGCCGTTGACTTTGTGAAACAAAGAATTCGTTGCAACTGTATTTGTCCAGCTACAGTCGATACGCCATCATTGCAGGAGAGAATTAACGCACAACCAAACCCAGAACAGGTACCAACTTATGACATATTTACTATGTAAATTACTGTTTTTATTTACATTGCAATGTTCATGTAAGGTTTTTTAGCTCCCATAGCCATATGTATATATGGCAATGGAAGCTATTCTTATAGGCTAGGGAAATGTCTGTATGTATGTATGTCTGTATGTCTGTATGTCTGTACGTCTGTATGTCTGTCCGTCAACATCAAAAACTCCAAAACCGCTGTACATTTCATCTTGATATTTGGTGTGTACATGGATGATGGGCTGTAGATGAGATTTTGTTCAAATGAAGTTGTCATTGCCAAAAATATGCAAATTAAGTGAAAAAATGAAAAAACGGTCAAAATTGAAAAAACTCAATAACCACTGAGCAGATTACATGAAAAATTAGCATGTAAGTACTTTGGGCTGACATGAAATGATTGTGCACATCTTGGGTCAGTATCTTGGACTTGCTATTTTTCATGAATTTTTTTGTAATTTTCTCCCATTTTTGGTCAAAAAATCTCCTGCTCTGAAACCACAAGTCCGATTGATTTGAAACTTGGTATGGAAGTGCATAGAAGTGACCTTTCCCAAATTTGGGCAAATCGTGGTGAAATTTGCATGTTTTTAGTTTACACGTCCATAGACTCCCATGTATAAGGCAGATCTCCATAGACTCCCATGTATAAGGCCACGAAAAATAAAAATTTAGTTTCTCATCGTATTCATATTGCAAAAAGGATGCAGTGACACAATTTTTAGTCCCCACGGATGAAGTCCAGTGAGCTTATAGATTGGGTCATGTCCGTCTGTTCGTCCATCCGTGAGTCCATCCGTTCACGTAGATATCTCGGATATTTTGACAAAATGTCATGTGACCTTGATGACCTTTGATCTCAAATATACATATTTGTCCATAACTCAGTAACCACAAGTGCTACAGCCTTCATGTATGGTATGATGGGACACCTTATGAGGCCACATATTGTACCTCATTAATTATGCACATATCTAATTTTGAGCGAGCCAATAGAGCTAGAGGTCTGATTTTTGGTATATAGGGATAACTTAGCAGTACAATTTTTTTGACAAAATGTCACGTGACCTCGGTGACCTTTGACCTCAAATATACATATTTGTCCATAACTCAGTAACCACAAGTGCTACAGCCTTCATGTATGGTATGATGGGACAGCTTATGACGCCACATATTGTACCTCATTAATTATGCACATATCTAATTTTGAGCAAGCCAATAGAGCTAGAGGTCTGATTTTTGGTATATAGGGATAACTTAGCAATACAATTTTTTTGACAAAATGTCACGTGACCTCGGTGACCTTTGACCTCAAATATACATATTTGTCCATAACTCGGTAACCACAAGTGCTACACCCTTCATGTTTGGTATGATTGGACACCTTATGACGCCACATATTGTACCTCAATAATTATGCGCATATCTCATTCTGAGCGAGCCAATAGAGCTGGATGTCTGATTTTTCGTATATAGGGATAACTACAGGAAAGAAATTTTTTGACCAAATGTCATGTGACCTCGATGACCTTTTACCTAAAATATATGTTTATGTCAATAAATAAGTAACCACAAGTGCTATGTCCTTTGTATTTAGTAGGATGGGAGACCTTATGACAACACACGCTTTACCTCATTAATTATGTACACATCTAATTCTGGGCAAGCGAATAGAGCTAGAGATCTGATTTTTTGGCACATAGGGATTAATTAGCAATATAATTTTTTTTTTCAAAATGTCATGTGACCTCGATGACCTTTGACCTTGATTATACATATATATGCATATTTCAGTAACCACAAGTTCTATACCCTCCAATTTGATAGTATATTAGACCTTAAGATGTCACATCTTGTACCTCATTTATAATGCGCATATGTATTTCTTGGCTGGCCAATACTGCTAGAGGTCTGATCTTTTTTCCCGATTTAGAACCATAACGTAGACATGCCTCATGTGTTTCAAATTGGGAACAACGACATAGACCTATGTGCCCATAGATCTCAACATATACACTCCAGTGATACTTCTTAATGACCACATTTTCCTGCCCCATCAAGACTAATACTCCTATTACAAGTGGGGACTATGTCATTGTAAATGACTTGTTGAGTTAATGGTTGTATCACAGTATTTGATATATCTAATTCTGTATTTTTTCCATTTTATATTCTGAATAATTACATTAAACATATTTCACTGTCTCCAGTACATTTCATTTAAGTATTTTCACTTCATGCACTTTATCCCTTTCACACATGTTCAAATATCTGACCAGAGAACAAACACTAAATAGTCCAGGATGGGAGCTACAGTGTCATTGACGCTATTTTCTCCTTATAGTGTCCAGGGCAGCGTTGATCTCCTAAATATTCTATGAATACACTGTAATTCCAGTTTTGAACTGTATTTACTGAAAGATTGTAAAATCAAAAACCATTGCCTGGTTCATGGAAATTTTTGGACGTCCCTCAAGTAATTCTTTATGGTTGCCATGTGGTTGTAACTCATTACACATGTTTAAAATTGTGTGGACATTGTGAAGTTGCAAAAATGTATTTGATCAGCCTCAAGACCGTATCCAACTAATTTTTTGATGCAGTGTTGTTAATTTTAACGATCAACATTGAGTTCACATAACATTTGAATTTTAGTTCCTCAAGCTCTTTGATGTATAAGATCAATGTTATGAATCTTTCATATTTGTAGAAGCTGGGCCAATACAAGCCAACAAACATATTTCTACTTGACAGACGCATGCTTCTTTCAGTAAAATAACATATTCTTGATAAATGATGAATTTCTTGGATCGATTAAAACATGATAGACAATCATGGCAGTAATTTGAATGTCACTTTTACACAGTTTTTTCTTTCTTAATGGTCCAACATTTGTCAATTTTGTAATATAAACGTCTCTGTAATATCCACAAATTCAACTGGCTACCTGTTTGGTATAGATTGAGGCATGTAAGTATACTCTGCCTATGTCTGTGTCTTCAGGCCCAGCTATAGCGGTTCACCTTCAGGGTCATAAGTCATGAAACTTCCAGATTACCGTACAAACTGAGTCAATTTATTGTATGTCGTACATTTATATACTGTCAACTGACAAAAAATTTAATCAGCACCAACTCCTGAATATATTTTGTGATATTTTTTTCAAAGGCCAAGGCCGATTTCATAGCAAGGCAACCATTGGGAAGAATCGGTAAACCTGAGGAAATAGCGGCCCTCTGTGTTCATCTTGCATCAGACGAGGTAAGAAATTTTTAAGCGCCCTCAACAGGTATACTTTACAAAAATGTTTCACAGTACAACAACTGTCTGTTGCTGACACCATGTTGTTTATCAGAAAAGCTGTGCTGAACTTTGCACTAAAATATTGAATACACTGCTCTTCTTACATTTGCATTTGAGGATATGTGTGAAATCAGTTTTGGTCAAAAGTCAGTGACAGATAATCAAGAGTTATCAGCTAAGGGTACATGTATGTTCATACCTTGTCCCACTGGCTTAAATAAAAAAATTGATTGAATACTTTTTCTCACACAAAAAAGTTTTTAAATGTACTCCCATATGGCAGAAGCAAAGTCCTTCGCTGTTTTTATTACATAATGAATCACTCTAATATTCATGTGTCAGAATTCCCCATTTGACAATTTCTGTGTCTGTGTGTCTCTCTTCCTTGACAGTCTGCATTTACAACTGGGAGTGCCATGGTAGTTGATGGAGGCTGGACAGCTTGAAAAGCACGATAATCAGGACAACCAGACCACAAAGTGATTTGGGAGTCTTTTATTTTTCTCATCATTCCAGTGAGGCAGACCTACATTGGTGGCCAGTAGAAATTGATGGAAACTCAAAAAAACATCGGAACAGATTTTTTTATGGTGTATTTTGAGAAAGGCGGCAATTTCTTATTTGTGTGTCATGTGTATAGAACACTTCTTCCCAGTACTACAAATGAAAATAAGGGGACTAGTTTACAGTATTTTCAAGTATTTTCTTCAAAAATTGACCACGTAGCTTTTTGTACAGGTGAATAAAGTCAAAACAGCTGGATGAAGATGAGCAAAATAACATCGTCTTTACTGGAGGTAGGGTAATGCAAGATCAGAGATTATAATGTACCCATTAATATTGATGCACAAACTATACCAGCGGAGTGCTGCAAAATATCAAAATGTGGTAGAACCGCACTTGCTCTGAGATGACCTCATGGCACCCTTTGACCTTTCACCTCTGTCTCCATGCATTTCTTCAGACAGTACCTTTCAAAATAACAAGGACCGGACCATATGTTTTCAACTTGAAATGCCACGGTTGATGTTTTTAGAGCAAATGTGTAGGTTAAAATTGATTACACAAGTCACAGAAATCAACTACTGACCCTTTGAACATCTCAAAAAAAGTTATTCATCAACATTTGTAGATTTGAGCGATCGGATAAGGAAATGTGACTACCATAAAAATTCTGCACATGAAAGTGTAGGAATCTGTGTGAAGGACTGTAATGTGCATTTACACATGATTTGCAGGGAATATTATAACACTGTATAAATCTCTACAAATTTTAATGTGTAATTTTTAAAAAAAAACCTGTCTAATACTGGAATAACCACCTTGTGCCACTATGGTTTCTAAAGCCTCAGTTGAGAGCCCTCTAGTGTTAGTCAGCGTGGTATACAAGTCAAAGAAATTGCAATGCATTGCAGTGAATTCATTTAAAATAATGTCCTGTAAACACCTCATGATGAACTTCATCTTTTCAACACTGAGTCAATGTTGTTAAGATTTAATCTCAATAAAAATCCACATTTTTGCATTTAAAGGTGATTTTCTCAACCGAGTGATCAACCACAGTGTATATCATTTCTGTGCAGATCTGATCTGCTTTAGCACATTGCAACCATGAGCTGAATGGTGTAATTCCACTGTTATGGGAAAATGTCAACAACTTTAACAATTCTAGGCACTAGGCACAAATTCCTATAGAATACCACACTTGAATATAGACTCAGATGGTAGGAATTTCAATTCTCTCTATTGATCAGCTGTTCACTCAATTCAAACTGATACACTTGTTGTGTGTGCAGCTGTATGCATTAATAGGGAACAGACCATGCAAGCAATGTGCCATGGGCAACTGAGTAGAGAGGGAGGACAACAGGTGGTAGAAACTTTTCAAAGTATCCGATATCAATACTTCGAGTTTGGAGCTGTCTTAGACTGTAAAACTTTATGCATACAATATGCCAACTATAGCATTTTATCGGCATAACCTACAGCAAATACACTCCTACCATTCCCTAGAGCACCTTTGTGGAGGGACCGTGCCTAAAGTTGTGACTTACACACTGACAATCCTTGATTAGAACTTTCTGCACACAAAGGAACTTCACATATTCTTATAAAATTATGAAATAACAAATGAAGTTGGGTGTATATTCTTATGAAATTATGAAATAATAAATGAAGATTGGGTAACTGCTTGTGTATTCTGGCAACTGGATGTTTTACAAGACTACACTGCCATCAAAATCTTGAATTTCGCTTACAGACTAATAAAAAATATGGAAAACAGTACCACTGACAATTATGTAGTTTCTTGCATCAAAAATATTTACTAACAATAAAAGCTGGACGTTGCTTTTAACAAAGAAAATATCTCTGCATATAGCACAACATAGTCTTTGTTCATTTGTGTCACACATGATCGATATTAAGTTATAGTTTGTTTTAGGAAATTTATCATGACAGGAGAAAATTGAACACATTATTGTCCATCTTATTCTTTTTAATCTACTATAAACTTGAAGGGTCAATGGCTGTGATATTTGATAATATTTTCATTATTTTTTTTTCAAAAAAAAAGATTTCACTATCGTGATCATCTCCAAAAAGCATATTAAAATACTCATTGAGTCTTGCAAACATATTTACACATTGTGCACACTGTGCGGTAATAATTGTTGTGGAGGCAGTTTCGACCAGTCAAAAAGTCAGCGCACTATAGCCATTTTAACATGATTTTGAAAGTAAATCAAGAAACTGTATGTAAAAAACAAAACACAAGTAATTGAAAATTTATTAAGGTAGTATGCCCCTCGAAAATGAAAGATTTAACATTCCTCAAGCAAACTTTCAACCCAAAAAGTGGGGTCACTATGCACATTTTTACTAAAGATTCAAACTACCCATATTTATCGATATTTGAAATTCAAAATAGTGGCCATCCCTTTGTTATTTCTGTGGGGGGAAAATAAATTCCCGATTTTCACAAAACTAAGCTGGTGAAAACTTTATTCACTCCACAAGCTTCAAAATTAGCACCCAAAAGTGGTAGGCTATAAGAATATTGTAAAAGTTGAGAGTCCAAATATCTGTCCCCGAGGTGCATTCTAGCCTAACAGTAACAGCTAACCGAGTTGTGATTTTGCCAGCAAAATGAGAAGCATAAAACCATGTGATGGAAAACACCACATTGCAACACACATTGATTGAGTATATGATGTGCAATGCGGGAATAATCACGAAATGCAATTCATATGCTTTTCTATAACAAGTCATTATCATATGATTTGCATAAATAAATATTCTAAAATACTTAGCATAAATACATAAATACAACTATGACATGCTGCAAGAATTAGATGTACTATGGTAATGTTAATGTTAAAAACATTTGTTCAGAATCACCACTTCTAGCTGTTTGCAGTGACTGAGTTAATTTTATGTTTCCTTCTCCGAGTGTGTCTCTTGTGAATATGGCTAAATAGATTAACACATAAATAAATAAATAAATAAATAAATAGAAAAATTATGCAGTTATGTTGCAAATTGACAGAGATAAAGGTGGCATTCAACTGTTGAGTTTGCAGGCTGTGTTCACAAACACTTCTGGAAGGGATTAAAACATTCAGGGAAAGTTGAATATTAGACATGATATTTGTCAGGGAGATCACTTGAAAAAAATACATCTCATATTGGAAACCTGCCATTAAGTATTACATTTATTTTCTGTTGAAGTATTTTCTCGATAGATTCAAAGATGACAAAATTGAATCATCAATAAATCCATCAAAAATGTGATGTAACATTTTCAACAGACCAACGGACTTAAAGGTAGAATGCGCCCAGGGGCAGATATTACGACTCTCAAACTCACAATATTCTGGCCTACCACATTTTGGGATTAATTTTGAGGCATATGTAGTGAATAAAGTTTTCACCTGCTTAGTTTTTGTGAAAATTTGGACTTTTATTCCCCCCGCCCCATAAAGATAACACAGGGATGGCAGCCATTTTGAATTTCAAATATCGGTAAATATTGGGTAGCTTGTTTCTCTAGTACCAAAATCTGCTTGGTGACCACTGATTTTCATTCTTGATTTTGAAAGAGAATGGTTGAAAGTTTACTTTAGGAAAGTTCCAGCAAAAGTTAAAGTCTTTCAATTTCGAAGCGCAAACTATCTTAAAGTTATTTGAAATAATGTGAACAGTTGGATTTACCATTACGTTAAATATTTGCACTTAGCACTAGGACAAGAGAGCCAAGAATGCAAGTGAAAGTGATGTTAAAGAAGAGAACAATCTTCTGAAATAGATATTTGTGAAATTGTGCACCAAGGTAACTGGTGTAGAAGTAGAGATACTTCAGACATAAATTTTACCTTTCAGAGACATGAAAACAGTTCTTACTGCCATTAGGGGAAGTGATCGGTAATATCAGGATAAGAATTACACACTGAGATTCGTTATGTATATACATGTATTTCATGTAATTGGAAAATTACCGGGAAAATCACTCTTAAAATTCAAACATGTCATGCAGCTTTAAATAAATTTATGTAATGAGTCTGTCTGTGAGTTCTCTGTTATTCTGACGATACAGCCACTGTGGATATCTTGGAACACAATTTACTGTGTGTAATGTTTACAACTTTTGCAACTCAATCCAAAAGGGAAATAACAGTACAGCTTAATAAATAACAGGTTAGCTTTTGCCCCGACACGTTTATTGTGATATGGAAACCATTCACAAGTCGGGAAGGGGGTACCAAATTAAGGAGATAGTTCGATAATATTTGAAAATTTTATAATATCTTTAAGCATTTATTGGGGTATGTGAGAAATTCTTTTATGGTAGTACAGGTTATCTAAAAAAATGAAAATTTTGCCATTTCCTTAACAAGAGTCATTTGTGAACACAGCTGTATGCATGCCACATAATTGAAGATGAAAAAAGGGTGCATATAACACTTTACATCTACCGTACATAGCATTTCAAGAGTTGCCGACCTTTAGTAGGCTGTTACTGCATCTTAATGTTACTTGCTTGCCATTTGATGTAAATTTTTGACAGTATATCTCAGAGACTGAATTTTAACAGATCTGTATCGCAACAGGCACATATTAAATATTTTAATACATTATCACCATACACCAAAATCAAAATGTTATTGCAGTTATCTTATTCAAAAATCACTGTATTCAAACAGTTCACAACTGTAAGGAATTAATCTCCGAGTTAACTTCAAAACACTCACACAGTTGACTCAAAGTCTGGTGCGCTGTAGTACACACTGGCTGAGCTGCAGCTGTAACTATCCATCAAGCTAGGGGGCTTTAGTAGGCCGTTTGAAGCTGTCACAAAATGCAGAAAAGCAAAAAAAAAAGAGACTACAATTAGACTAAACAGAAACAATTTGTAAAGTATAAAAGTTTCACAACTCAACTTTTGTTAGTTCTGTGCAACTACTTAAATTGTGACAAATTCAAGTTATGGTGAAAGTGCAGTTACGAACCTTAGCCATGTTGCTAGGTTGATCCGTTAGTTTGCAGGTATAAGGGAAAACGGTTAGTATGAAATCATGCAAAAATTACAACATCACATTTGAAATATTTACATCCAAACAAGTACAGGTATAATATGGTAATAGGGAGAAAAATACAATCAGCAGGATATATTTATAGGAAAGACTAGGTAAAAGTGAAAATGTTGAATTATATGGTGAAATTACAATAATGGTATTTACAAATGCCCATTAAATCCCGTTTATCTTTGATAAGGTGGTGTAGGAGTGATCACATGACATCCAGAGATGGTTAGGAAAGAGTTGTATCTCACAAATCATCATGGCATTCAACTGTCCCTTTGATTTTTTTGTTTGACAGAAAATCAACAAGAGTCATTTTGCAAGCACTTTCAGACAAAATGCCAGGATCTTTCCAATAGCATGCTATAGACCGTGCTCTATTGAGAACCCTCTCAACATTTGTTAAAAACTTTTGGAATTACTGAATTGAAAAAAACAATGATGTTTGACAAAGTAACTGTGATGACATAGTTGAGGGTTTAATTTCTGACTATTGACACTATTTCAGAATTTTGTTCTTATACTTTCTTCAGAGTACTGCTCTAATCTAAAACATGTGCGTTGCACCCACAGGCAGGTGACAAATTGTGCTGTAACTGAAAGTTCAGCTTGTCTTTAATTAGTGGAATAACATGTCAGCAAGCGCTCATGCCATTGTGCAATTATGATACATTTGGTGGCAGCTGTGGGATTTTCTTAACATGAGACAGAAATCACATTTCAAGTGAAAGATAACCCCAGGTAACAAGACAGGAATGGTTAACAAGAAACCAAAAGAACATAGTTCTGAAAATGATACCCTACCACACAATAAAATCTTCCTTGACAACATTTTTGTTAAATTCTTCCAGGAAAATTTTCTATGAATCTCCTTAGTCTAGTCATTGAATTTTTATTCATTGTCTCACTGTGCGTGACTTTCATTTATAATAATTAGTGAATACAAGAAAGCTTGTGACGTGGCCATTTTTGTAAAGTTAGCTTAAAAAGCCAAACAAGGATATCGGATGTAAGAGTTGTTCGCATTTGTTAAATTCTGGTACAAAATACAATAACATAATCATGTGTAATATTTAGGAATGGCCACCATCAAAGTGGTATTAATTTTATCTATAAATTTCCAAAATAGCAAAAGACAACTATTTACAGTGCTAACATCACTTCATCCAGGCAGTTGTAGAAATTACATATCCCTATGAACCACCGGTAAGCATCTTGAGTATAATGTACTGACAATATCACTCAGCAAAATGGAAAGAAAGTTAATGGTTGGAAAGGTTGAATTCCTGAATTATAACACAATCATATAAAAAACGGAGGGACAAAATAGCAACAAATGGTTAATCATTGGAAGATGTTTTGGTTTTAGAAGTGCAATCCTCAGAAGAGGAAATAATTTGCTACTTTTGATAAATATTGTGGCAACTTGGTATTATCATTTGAAATTGTCATTGACAGAACACATCTTGATTTTATAGTGTGTTTAATAGTGAGGTTCATGAATATGCGACATGGAAAATGAATCATTACATATGATTTGCATAATTAAACAATACTGATCAATGAAATTTGCATAAATGAATATCATCATGTCACACCTCAAGTACAAAACAGATAAGAGAGGTATTTTGACTGTATTGGAAAACATGATGAAAAGAAACTTTAAGTCAAGCATTCGTGCAGATTACCATGGTTACTGTTACCATGGAAACCATCCTTAACATGGAATATTTCATTTTAGCAGAAGGCATTGAATTTTCCTTGGAGTGACAGAAGTTGTAATAATCACATCAGATTCAACTGGAGAAAACTGGGCTATTGTTGTTTATTTTGCCTGTCTTAGGTTGTCAACCTAACAAATACAAAGACACCTTATGATAACGATTTATCGTGGTATGGCTTTTCGTCATCCCAGTTTTGTTTAGTTTTGTCCGAAAGAGTTGTCAGGGTGATACAGCTGTCTGGTTCCCTGTCCCATTTCTGTGCTGGCAGAGCTGTGCTGGTGAAAAGAGTCCAGCATGCGATGTTCAATCCATGGCTGTCATTGGCCAGCTTTAACGAGCAATCTCATTGGCAGAAATGATGCAGGGAACCGGACTGGGAGATACAGAAGAAAGATATCTGAAAGGATTTACATTAGGGAAGCAACTGATGCAGGATAAATGAGAGAGAATAGAGGTATTGATGGAGAAGGTAGGGAAGGTACAGTTATTCAGAGATGGCTTTGAGGTTCTGTTTCTCACTTTGCGAGTAGCTGGATCCGATACCATCCAGACGACTTGCCAATCCCAAGCCGCCCGCGCCTTTGCCGGATGCGATGCTGGCACGGATATCAACCATTGACACGCATGACTTCATGCTGGGCGTGCTACCCGCAGACCTAGCCTCCGACTGCAAGCTTTCAATATCGCTATCATTGTCCTTCACGGGGCTCCAGTGATGCTGGAAATCTGCCCTGCGGTCCTTATCCTCGCGCTCTTCAGTGTCGGTGGTTTCGGTGGCCAGTTCCTCGGTGATTTCAAGGTGTGGACTGGTCTCGTCGTTTTGCGGCGCGGCGTTGAGGGAGTAAAGCTTAGTCATGATGTCCTTACCGATCAGGGTTTCAAAGACAGCTTTCAGAAAGGGCTCCTTCTGCAGGAAACTCTTGATCTGCTTGCGAGACCACTGAATGTATCGACATTTTTCAACAGCAGTGATTGTCACCTATGAATCATAGAACAGTGCATCTGTTACAATTAGCCAATAGGGGCTGCGTTATCAACATTATTTCACTGGAATTGTGAAATGTCAAATTTGGAAATTTGTGTATTTATGGAAATACAGTATGCTTTGGTCGTCTGCCATATGCAACAATTTTTATATATATTACGAGATAACTTTGGCAAAGTATGCGTAACTTTCCAACTTATGGAAAAAAACTTTACAAAATACAATTTTTATTTGGCCATATGATAATCATTTGCTTGAATTTAATTTGGTTAATTTTACTGACAAATGGGTTCCATAAAACTGTGAATTTATGCAAGTGTTCACTGTTGAGTTGTGGGCTAACATTAATTTTTGATCGTCACTAAACCAAGGTAATGAAAATTTAGTTTTCCAATTTCAAAATGAGTCTACAAGACCTGTAGAACAGAATGGAATTCTAAAATTTACAGAATCAAAATATCTGTTTACAAGGTGTATGTTCCACTCTCGGGGACAGATATTCTGACGCTCAAACTTTTTAATACTTTTTTCGTCTACCACTTGAGGGTGGTCATTTTGAAGCTCTTCAAGTAAATAAAATTTAATTTTTCCCATTGGTTTAAGGACGGTTTAAGAATAAAAATTCGGGGTCACCGTGCAAATTTTGATACGAGAGAAAAAAATTAACCAAGATTTACCGATATTTTAAATTCAAAATGCCCTCCAAAAAACTCAGACGGTGAAACGTTTTCTTACACCAAGAGCATTAAAGTTAACCCCCACAAGTGGTAGTTCAGAAAAGATTTTAAAAAAATGAGAATCCGAGTATCTGTCCCCGAGGTGCATTCTTCCCTAATGAACAAATTCTTTGTCCTCAAAATGAAGGCAGAGTGAATGTTTCTAGACTGAATTTGACGAAAGTCCTACCTGGAAAGTATTTCCAGCACCAGGAGTACAAGATTCCCATTCAGGCGAGTCAAGGAATTGATTTCTATCCACGAAGTGAAGGAAAGTGCCTTCAGCCGTCACTTTGGCTCTGTTATCAGACAAAAAAAGAATAGAAAGAAAAGAAGGTTGGCAATGGTAAATATTATCTTAGAAAACAGATGCGTTTTCGAATTATTTACTACCATTTTGTTCTTTCTCATTCTGCGTCAAAAGGACAAAAGCAGTAGTAGTCTTCTACTCAAAGTTTGTTGAAATACAGAGTACTGAATTAGCCCTACAGACATAGTGTACAATATACAATGTTAACGTTTACAAACAAATTCTAGTCCACACTAGAATTAGCTGTCAGCAATGACATTGGGCATCACATGTGTATGAACTGTATTGACAAGGCCTTCCATTAGGCATTCCAAGACGATTTTGGAGTACATCAAGAAACCTCAGTTTACAAGTGCAATAAAAATACCGAAAAAAATCAAAAGTTATAGCGAATGGAGCTTTAAACGTACTGAAATGCTCACCTAGAAAACAAAGCCTGTTGAAAGAGAAAACTTCTATTGTACAACGTCAAAGTCATTTTCACAATTTATTGATTCATTCTGAAGACTTACGGACCGTATTGACTATTCAAATATAGTCTGTGGAGTGTTCACCTAAGCTTAGATAACTTCATGTAACAGAAAACACTTCGGGGAAAACCCACAAGTATTAATGTCTTATAATTTTGAAAATATGATAGGATTCTTGAGTTAATATAATAATGTCTTTAGCAAAGGTGAGCCACTAGCTAGCTTAAGCCATGTGTAATAGGGATATTGATAATTTTCTTTCTGATTTTGGCTTGTTTTGCTGGGTTACGTTGTACCTCAAGGTGCAAATTAAAATTGCAATTTCTCCTACCTCAGGAGGGATGTTTATCCATATTTAGAAACATTGACACCAATTCTGTGTATTTTCTGCGATTAACACTTCGTGTGTAACTATCAGGATTAATAGTGTGCTTTGCTTTCAGAATATTTGGTGATATAAAATAACGATGTCCAATAAAAACCTACTGAAATCATAAAAGCTCAATTGGCCCTAAATCATCTGTAATGTTTTTTAAAAACAATTCAACATAGATGCACACAATTGTAGGGATTCAAACAATATTTAAACAACATTTGCTGTGGAACATATTTATACGGTTCCTGCCCTAATTTTAACCAAATTACAGCTGAGAAATAAAAGAATATCGTTGAAAAAACAAAGCAATTCCGAACGCATTTCATCCATTTTAACGAGTGAAATGGGTCAGAACAGCGCCATCATACAAAGACGAAATTCTTTCGTTTTCAAGATGATTTACGTTCACTTTTCTTGTATAATTAGGAACGATCCAGCCATAAATTTCCTCTTGAATGAAAGTATTAGGGCGCAGATGGGTATGGTATTATCGTTTATGACCATGTGTTGCCCTTGTGTCTTTGGTCATTGATATAGGGCGTCTAATAAGAAAAGCTAGAGAAATAATAATGTATATATTGAAAATGAACTGTAATGACCTTCCCGAGACGAGCAGACTTAATTTTTCGTCCACAGGCGAGCGACCTTCGATGGCATAGTGTCCCGTGGTGTCCAACTCGTAAAGTTCCCCGTTGCTGTCGACCAATCGTTTGAACTGTTGAGGGGTTATGTTGAACGGCTTAAAAAGCGCGTTGTACACCTCCTCCATGTCGTCTTCAAATTTGACGGGCATTACGTTGTAGATGATGTAGATACTCTGGCAGAGGTTTATGACAACGAAAACCAAGGACCAGCCCAGGGCGTCGGGGAAGCAGTGAACGAGGCCGGCCCACAGGACGTAGCAGGCGAATCCAATACACAGCATCACCCGCAACCACAGCGACTGGGAAATTCCGAAATTTGCAGGAACTAGAAATCCCGTGGCCAGGACGAAGCACCCGATTTGATAGATGCCGTGTTGTGGCAAAACCCAGCCCCGGCAGAGGCTGTCGTCTGATGAGCCGTCGGACATGTTGCCGTCGCCCGACGTCGACGGGAAGACGGTGCCGTTCGCCAGGAGTCCCGCGACGTCGGTCGCCATCTTGAAATTCGTCTCTAGGATGGAGAAGTGACCGGGCTGACGCGTAGATGAGGCTATGGCATCACATTTCTCCTCCATGTGACGTCACTGTCTCATCGGCATGGACGACCTACACATTCTGAAATGTCAAGCACAGATTAATAGCATGTAACAAGATCCAGACGAGATCACCGTGTATTTATCTCACCAATATTAATTCACTTCATTCTTTTTTACAACCATGGTTTTATTTTCTTGAAAATCAAGCGCACTTCTCACACAGAGTTAACAGCCCGACCTTTATAAAGCATGCTGCTTTTGAATGATGACATTAAAAGAAAAAAAATAAGACTTGAAAAGATAAGAAAACTTCATCAAGGTTGTCTCGAAAAATGGGGCTCTAAGAATTTGCAGTTTCCGTCCGTTTTACACCTCTCGTATGTCATGACGTAATTACTTTGACGTCGGGTAGACGTATATGTTATAAATTGCGTTCGAAATAACAAAAATTCTTAAAAGGCACCCCTTTACAATTATTTGTGCTAATCTCAAACAAGTTGACACCCTGGATGCCAAACAACAGATGGCTGCCTGCGTTTGATTTGGTCACACTTGCGATCACTCACAATGCCAGCGTACACGCATGCCCTGAATCTCTACACCGACAGTTTCAAAATGTTGAATTCTAACTCTGTGCCGATGGAATTCTACGCATGACAAGAATGCAGTTCTTTGGTCGGAATGCAGTGAGATGAAACACAGCTGTAGGCGTTATATGTAGCGCGTCTAAATTTAAGGACTCCGACCCAATTACAGAGGACAGTTTAACTTAAGCATGCAGGCCCAATTAAAGTGCGCACAGACCTTCTAACGTATTGTGCATTTTGGTCACAGGTTTATGGCTCTTGAAGTTGAATTTCAATGATGATGATGATGATGACAGTCATTATGTGATAAATATTTGAAATTCTAAGGGCAGAACACAGGTGGCAAATTGCTGCGCAAACGTTATGGCAAACAGAATTTTAGGCCTTCAAAAGCGAATAAAACCTGAGGTATAGTCTGTGAATTTCACAACTAGTCTCAGAGTGTTCGCTGTTTGGCTCTAAAGACGTAATAGTCGCAGATAGTTGTACCCCCCCCTCAAAAAAAACCAAAACAACAAACAAAAAACAAACAAAAAACAAAAACGGCATTTCATCATGAAAGTTGTCGTTCACCATAGTGGCACTTTCCATACGTGTTCTGCGGCACTGCGATTCAGAAAATTCAATTCTACATATTTAAAATGGCAACACTATTAAACTACAGGTAACTTCATGGCCCTCTTTTGACCTTTGAAGGTTTGACCTTCTTGTGTTTAAATTTACACAAAAAGTCTGCCCCTTGGTAGTTCATAATAGGGTATACTAGGGTATACTACTATCGTTGCAAACCTACAGTATAGGAGAGAGAGAGAGAGAGAGAGAGAGAGAGAGAGAGAGAGAGAGAGAGAGAGAGAGAGAGAGAGAGAGAGAGAGAATATTGGAAGGAATTGTTGGTAAATTCCCCTCCAGACTGTATATATATATATAAAATATGAACTCAGGTGGTATGGATAATGGAACAGTCATTTGTCAAGTGCCAGATGTACAGCTATCTCATGTGAATTGACACGGGATGATTGATAGCTGCTTAAGAAGGCAAGATACGGTTAGCTGTCATTTGAATGCTGATGATGACACCCCAGGCGCGATGTAACTGTTCGATACAGTCACGTGTCACCACGGTGACGTGGAATGCGAACGCGATGAAGAAAGCGATGCCTTTTGCCAACAATGAAGCTTTCATTTTATAAGGGGTTGGGTCTCTTTTTAGTATTAATATGATCGGCCAATGGCACCAATCCTGTGTTTCTTTCTTTAAGGAAATACAAACTAAGTTGTGTTTCGCAGCATCTCGCGTTCGTTCACAAATACCAATTTTATGTGTCATTTATCTTCGGAGTATGTCTGATGAATGCCCTATCATTATCATGAACACGATTCAACCAACTGTTATTGATGAGCTTCAATGAGGAGAAGATTGAGAATTGCGTGATT